>NC_091150.1:12841967-12871967 GCF_040958095.1 Procambarus clarkii
TGAAAATGAAGAATCTAATAATAAAATTAGAAAAAACAAAACAGCTGCAACAACAGCAACTGAATCTAAACCAACACCAACACCAACACCAAGAACAACTAGTGAAAGAAAAAGTAAACAAAATCGAAGAAAATCTCAACAACAACAACAACAACGACGATACCGCATACCATTTGTCAAAACAGCAGGTGGACTCTTACCCTCTAGTGACGCATATCGTGTAAACCGAGATGGTCACATTGAAAACGAGAAAAATCACTTTAATAGGGATGTTTATATTGATGATTATGATTTAGAGGAAAGAACGCGAATAGCTAGAGTTGAAAGACGTTTACAGTATATTGAGGAGTGTTTAGGTAAGAGTAACATCATTAAAGCTGAACCAATAACAGCTTTAATTTATACACATGAAAGTGCTCAATTTATTATAAATAAAGTTTATCATAACTGGATTAGATTTATGGGACATGTGGCTCAGCAACTTATGTCTAGAACAATTGAAAATTTGTTTGGAGCTGCTGATCAATATTTGTTTGAGGGTTGGTTTGAAATTCAAAAAAATTTAAGATCACCCCCACTAAATTATCATTTTATCGACTATAAGGAAAATGTATTAGAAGTAAATAAGGAAATTTTGAATTTGGCGTTAGAAGGTGATAGAGATCAAAATGGTAAACTCCTCTATCCTCAAGATTGTGAGTATATTAATCTTTATTTGCACAATACTACTAATAATGTGTATATTTTTTATTCAATAAATGAATTAATAAACATATATAAAACAAAAACAGATGATGATAAAAATTATATAAACAAGGATAATGATCGGTCTCTTGTAAGTGGCCTAGATGCTTATAGTTTGGTTATGCCTGGAGCTGATAAACGATATAAGGTGTTAGGTTCCCATCGTATTTTATATAATACATTTGTAAATATGTCTAATGGAGAAATGTTCAACACTAGTCTAAATGGAATGGGAATGTCAGCTCTTAACGTCTGTGTTATTATTGTTCATGCCATGATTCATTTAAAATGTTTACTTGATAAAAATATACTTCCCACTGAGAAAATGCGACACTCTAACAAACATTTCATTGAAGAAGTAATAAAACATGTTCCTTCCACATTATTCGGGCATCCCATGTTACCAATTGTTACCTTCAAAGACCAATAAAAAAACAATTTAATAACAGTTTAATTAATTTTTAAAAAATAAGAAAACAATGTCGTGGAATATGACTACAAAGCCACTTTTATCATACTTTCCTTCTGATATAACTAGTGATACTAATGTAATTATTACAACTAGTGACACTACGTCAACAATAACAACAACAGCAACAACAACTACATCCACTGCAACATCTACAATTACTACTGATATATTGTCACCAATAAACAATGATGACAATAATAATAAAAATGATGATGATAATATTAATAATTATTTTAACAGTAAACAAATGTTAGATACTGAAGATTTTACTCAAGATATGTTTTTTTATAAATATGTACGATATCTTAACGAGGAAAAAAGAGCACCAGCTCTTCTTGTTTTTGATTTCGATAATACATTAGCCATATATGATGAACAACAACATTTACAACTGAATTTGTCAGATAGTTTTCCCTCAGTATATACACGGCCATTTTTATATGAGATGTTAGATTATATGAAAGCCACCAACAAACACAATATTCTTATTTTATGGACAGCAGGAAAACGATCATATAATAATAATAATAATAATAATAATTTTTATTAATAATAATAATAATAATAATAATAATAATAATTTTTAATAATTTTTATTTAGGCAAAGGTACATACATAAAGAGATTTTACAAAGTTTGTTGGCTTTATAGATAAGAGCTAGTATATACAATGCCTAAAGCCACTATTACGCAAAGCGTTTCGGGCAGGAAAAAACACTACTGACTAAAGCTTAAAACTAATGGGTAAAAAGAAAAAAATGCGTTGAGTACAAATAAAAATAGAGGTAAAAGAGGGGGGGGGAACATTGTTGAAAAAACAGCACAAATACAATTACAAATTATTACAGAAAATTACATTAAAACAGCATTGAATTGTAAAACAAAAAAACATACATGGGTTGACAATAGAGAGGTAAGGTAGGTTACAGGGAATTTATTAGGTATAGCTTCGTTTTTAACTTAAACTGGTTGAGAGAGGTACTGTCTTTAACATGGTTGGGAAGGTCATTCCACATCCTGGGCCCCTTGATTTGTAGAGCATTTCTGGTTTGATTAAGTCGTACTCTAGGAATATCAAAACTGTATTTATTTCTAGTGTGGTGCTCATGGGTTCTGTTACAACCTTCTATGAAGCTTTTGAGATCAGGATTGGCATTACAATTTAGCGTTTTGTATATGTATAGTACACATGAGAGAATGTGCAGTGACTTAATGTCTAACATATTCAGGGATTTGAATAGGGGTACCGAGTGATGTCTGGGGCCAGAATTGGATATTGTTCTAATAGCAGCTTTGTGTTGAGTAATTAGAGGACGTAAGTGATTTTGGGTAGTAGAGCCCCAAGCACAAATACCATAGTTGAGATATGGATAGATAAGGGAGTAATAGAGAGTCACCAGGGCAGGGCGTGGTACATAATATCTGATCTTAGAAAGAATGCCCACAGTTTTTGAAACTTTTTTTGATATGTTTAGAATGTGTCCCTGGAAATTCAGCTTGTGGTCAATGAGAATGCCAAGGAATTTGCCATCTAATTTGTTACAAATTTGGGTATTGTTTATTTTGAGATTTATTTGATTAGAGGATTTATTGCCAAACACAATATAGAAAGTTTTGTCAATGTTAAGGGTGAGTTTGTTGGCAGTTAGCCACAGATGGACTTTATTTAGCTCAGTATTTACTGTGGCATTTAGAGCAAGGGGATCAGGACCTGAGTAAATGAAGGTTGTGTCGTCAGCAAATAGGATAGGTTTGAGGTGTTGGGAGGCATTTGGAAGGTCATTAATGTAGATGAGAAAGAGGAGAGGGCCAAGTATGCTGCCCTGGGGAACACCAATGTTGATGGGTAGGGTGGGCGAAATTGTATTATTCACAGAAACACATTGGAGCCTGTCAGTAAGTAAGGATTTGAGGTATTGTAGGGAGTGTCCTCTGACACCATAATGATGTAATTTAAGAAGAAGGTTTTGGTGGTTGACAGTATCGAAAGCTTTACGCAGGTCCACAAATAACCCAACAGGGAACTCATTTTTATCAAGAGCTGTATGAATCGAGTTAAGCATACTAATAAGTGCATCGTTAGTGCTTTTTTTGGGCCTGAAGCCATATTGGCAAGGGCTAAGTATATTGAGTTTGGCTAGATATGAGTAAAGCTGCTTATAGATTAGTTTTTCAACAATTTTTGACAAGTTTGGCAGGATTGATATAGGCCTGTAGTTGTTAACATCTGTGAGATCACCACATTTGTGGACAGGCGTTACTCTCGTTTTTTTAGAATATCTGGAAAGGTTTGGAGTTCAAGTGACTTGTTGAAGAGCAAAGCAATAGCAGGGGCTAAAGATCTGGAGGCTTTTTTGTAGATTAAAGTTGGTATCTCCTCAAGGGCACCAGACTTGGTTTTAAGGGAAAGGATTATCTCATTGACGTCAATGGAATTAATAGGCTTTAGGTACAGAGACTGGGGATAGTTCCCTGTAAGATAGTCCTTAATGTCAGTACTGGAAGATGGAATATCATTAGCAAGGGATGAACCAATGGAAGAGAAGAACCTATTGAACTCAATAGCAGAATCAGAGGCTGAAAGCTGACCATCGTTATTAGACAGGAGAGTCGGTTTGTTATTTAAAGACTTTTTTGATCCCAATATTTGTGAAATTGTTCTCCATGTTTGTTTAATGTTGCTGTTTATTTGGGTAAATTTATCTTCGTAGTATTTAGTTTTGGCTCGTATATTCAAAATGTTTTAACTTTATTGAACATGTGTCAATATTTTACACATATTTTAACGTATTATGACTGTGTTTTATCTAAAAATAAATATGGTGTTAGTAAGTCATATAAATATATTGACAATAAATACCCTAAATATTCAGATATGAGAGCCATACTGATAGATAACTGGGCTGTTTATAATGCTTTGGGAAGGAAAAGAAAGAGTTATAAGACAAATTATGATGATGGAATAGTCAAACAGCAATACAGTCGACTGATATCTATCAAACCTTATACCATATATGACGTGGTGAAAGAATTTGGGGCTTTCAATATACCCCCTCATCAAATAAATGATATTGATATGTTCATTCGTTGTAAAGGCTTAAACGGCAAAACCAATAATAATTATAATCATAATAATGGAACAGATTCATCCACACCAGGAAAATTAGACCAGTACCCATCATATGGGGACACAGCTCTCTTATCCTTAATATGTTTCTGTGAAAGAGAAATCTTTGGGATAGTAGCAACTCCGACTATACAAAACAAAAGAAGTATAAACAGTGACTACTATATTATTATGCTTGAAAACGATCAGTTATCATTGATAAATAGAAACAAGGTAGAAAATAGTAATATGATCAGAAGTAGACAATGCCGTCCCCTTATATGGATACAAATTTCAACTTAATGATGGTAGTACTATTAATATCTATTTTATATTTCTATAAGTTTGATTAAGTAGGTACTCGTGGGATTATGCCTGAAAGCTTCTAAGGCAGAATCCCGGCTGGAGAAGCAACAATATGGTGTTCAGCTGACATTGGAATGGTCAAAGAGCGATTGGTTTGTAACCCTAGGACTCAATGATCGTTGGTCATCTTGTGTTAATTCATCATCATCATCATCGTTCATTCCATACGTTTTTATTTCGGAAATGATTTTTTCTATTAATTCAAGTTGGTTATTTAACATTAATTCTTATTCATGTATAGTGTCAATAGTTGAAAGGTTAACCCTTTTCCATAATTCATTTTTACTTTCCTCTGTTTTTCTGTAAATTTCTTCAATGTTGTTTTTATAAATTTCTTGAGAGTTTTTTAGTTGCCATTGATAATGTTCATGTAACTGTTGTATACAAAATTTATTATTGTTTTCCAATTGGTTTACATTATTTTGAAATGTGTTTTGAATTTCATTTATTTTTGAATTAGAGATTGTATTCATATTTACACAACTTTTTATGAGTTCATTCATGCGTTTGCATAACAGAAAACAAAGGTAAATCAATTGAGTGTAGATTGAAAATGGTGTATAAAGATGACTACGTTCAAGGGCAAATAGAAACTGTTCAAATAATTTATATACACCAAAAATTCTGTCCATGAGATTGGGTTCATCCATATTTTCGTTTTCAAGTTCATTGATTGCACAATGTATAAGGTTGGTTAGTAGATCGTTAATGAGGGATGAACCTACTATTTGGTCAATATTATCAGTATTTTTAAAGAATTCATTTAATTTTTGAAGATTTTCTTTCGGTTTAAATTCTTTTATATCATTTTTCTTATCTTCTTGTAATGCTAATTTGAACAGCGTTGAACATATTATCAAAGGAAATGGGTTTAGTCTCTCTGGACTATTTTCATTTTCGGGTATAATTTTAATTTCATTTACAAAGAGTGTTTTTAGAATAGATTTTTCAAAGTCTAAATAAATTTGAAAAGTTTTTTTATATTTTTTATTTTTAAGGGCATCATTAAGATTAATAATATCCAAGGTTGATTTTGAAGTCATTTTTTTTATTTTATTTTACTTTGTTAATTTGGTTGTTTTATGGACTCAATAAACTCGTTGTGATCTTTCATTTCAGCCAAAAAATTTATATTATGGGTAATATTCCCTAGAGAATTTTTAGAAATGAAGTTTGTGCCAGTATCTCGAGCTAATATATTTGGTAAAAATGTTGCCATATTCTTTAAAACTAATTTTTCATTACTGCATATATTTGTAAGGGAAATGAATCCCATATGAGATGAATAAGCAGTATTAGGTGGGGTGGTTTCTAATATCCTAATCATACATTCTCCATTGGATTCGTCAGTGGAAATATCAATATTTGAATTTTTTTCCGGTTTCAAGTTAATATCTAATATTTTACTAGGGTACATTCCCATTGCAATATCGAGAATGGAAACATCATTAATGTTATTTACCACATCCACATTTAGATCATCATTAAATGTATTGAAATACCGTTTTAAATTATCAGTATTTGAAGTTAAATGACTTTGATACGTTTTAACCATAGGTTTCTCAGTTGCAATATGAGACAGATAAGAAAATTTGGTCTCATGTATAAAAGAAGGGGGATGAATATCTATAAGTCTAACAAGATTTTTGAGTTGTTGTAATACATTGGGTGAACTGGTATTGGTTTGGGTGGATATTTTAGGTTTAAGAGCTCGTTTTAACTGTATACATTCAGTGGATTGATTTTTGGTAGTAGTTGTAGTAAAAATAGCTCTTCCTTGTCTGTTAACAATAAGAATGTTATGCATCGTGAAGATACATCGACCATTGAGAGGCAGTAATTCTTTAAGATCATCGAGGGAGTCAGAAAGAGCAATTGCTATAGCTATATAATCATGAGTCCTATATGTCGATAATGGTTCACAGTATGACAATCGATTATTTCTTATTTGTAAGAGCCGTTGCTGAGATTTAATTAACTGAGCATAATAAATACTCATTATATTGTTAATATCAAAGATTTTTAAATCCACTGAATTAAAATCATCATTTTTTATAACTTTAATAAATCGTGAAGAAGGAGGAGCGCTTATTCCATTTTCATTGTCATTCCATTGTTCGTTTTTTAATGGACGTTTATAGTAACCGTTTTCCAAAGGATATGGGAGACTTTCTACAAATTTTGTATAAATTTTAGTTAAATCGTCAACATTTATTTCATTTATTTCGTCTATTATTTCTTTAGTGTTAACCCAAACAATTTTAATATTTTGATCTATGAGATTTGATGGCATAGCTAAAATTTGTAACAAAATGTTGGGATTGGGTAAGATAATATTACCATGGAAGAAAGATATGTTCTGTGTTTGTTTAATTTGGGGATAAATTTTGTAATTAATACCGAAACTAGATAGAGCATGCCAGAAATATCCTAAATTATAGGTGTGTATTCCAATGTTATTATGACACATTTCATTATAATGAAAATCATTTAAAGTTTCCCGAAAGATTAAACCCATTTTCACATACAAACATGGTTGGCATATGGCAGATAAACTTATATAGGTATTGGATTTGGATAATTTTTCTTGGGCTTTCATATAGAGTTGTTCAAGTTGAAGTAAATAATAATCTTTATCTTCTGTTTTTACATTAGGTAAAATTGCATGTTTACAAATACATTGAGTACCTATCATATTTATTTGTTCTCTAATCATCGTTCTAATTAAATTATGTTGGGGTGAATCATCATTAATTTTAGAAATGATATTTATGACATCAGAATTAACTATGGATTTTTTATTGAAAGTGATGATGTCGGTGATTGAGGTAAAGATGAAGACATTTATTTACCTTTTTATTTTAGTTTATAATAAAAAATATATGAAAATATGAATAGTCCTGTAGGGATTCCAAATACAACCAATCCTGTACAATCACCAAACCCACCATCAAACCCACCACCAACACCACCAGCACAAAACCAACAAACAAACACCATAACACAACAATCAGTAGTTGGTCTAACTCCGAATTCATCTATAACATCAATAATGGCCAATCCAAAAATTAATCCAGAAATATCTGAAGTTCTTTCCAAAATTCAAGATATGACTAGATATATCAGTGACCCTAACCAACGTGCTTCTTTCATAAAAGCTTTGGGTCAACAGTTAAATATGATAGGTAATTCTTCTAAATGTGTTTGTATTCACGCTCTATTTCCTGACCTAAAATATGAAGAAAAAGATTATCATTTACAACAAATTGAAGATTTGTATAGAAAAGCACGGGAAAAACCAGTACATAATATTTATAAAAGTTTGTCTGCTATATGTCCACCCTGTTTATATCTAAAAATGGGTTTGTTATCAACAGACGTGGTGAAAGATTTTAAAGACTCATTTTGTTCCAACAAAACTGGGCCTCATAAAACTTATAATTTAGGACCAATGGCTCAAGTCTTAACAAGTTATAATGTTAATCAAAAAGTCTATCCTAACATGCAAAATGCTATGAATATATCTTTTCATCCAGGTAATATTCTAATCCCTGATTCAAAAATCTTTTTACAGATGTTAGCTATGCCATCAAATCTCATAGATCAGGGGGTTAAAGTAATTTGGGTTGATACAGAGGAAACTGTTCCTTGCAATAATAATAACATTAAAGACCAATTGGAATGTTATGAAAAGTTTATGAACGCTCTCCCTGCTTCTCTTGATAATGGTTATTACAAAGGTGAGCCTATACCAACTGACAAGAATAAATTAATAACTTTTCCACCTCATAAATTTGTTAAAGCAGCTAAAGGTGAAGAAAATTTAGTTTTACTAAAAATTTTAGATGTAAATTCAGTTTTAAACATATATTATTCTCAACTAATTCAATCACAGCGACGTTTACAAGTGAAAACTATAACAGATAATGATGGAAGTAGATTATATTTGAATCGAACCAATTTTGCTTGTTATGAACCCTTGTCCACACATCGAATACATGATTTTCTAGCTATAGCGGTTGCCCTCTCAAATAATCCGGAAGATCTTAAAAAATACCCTCCACTCAATAATGAGTGTATCACTACTCCACATAATATTCTCATCATTAATAATAAAGGGAAGGCCGTGTTTACTGACAGTACTGAACCTAAATCAACTACAGCCTGTGAAAAATTGAAACGAGGACTTAAAGATGGTACTAAATATCCACCTCATAAACGATTTGTAAATACAGCACATACCATGACACCTAATACAAATCTCAAACCTGGAGATCCTATTAAACCAGACAGTTTTCCTGACTTAAATACTACCACTTCTCCTGATCTCGCTGATATTGCTATGGAGAAACATATTAATGAATCGGAAATGTTTCGTAAGAATTTAAAAGCAAATATAGACAATTTGAAAAATTACTTTTCAGAGTTTAATGATGACCTGAATAAACCTGTTGATATAAATAATGTTAATTATTCTATTTTTGATATTGCCATTGGAATGTCTCCCTCAAAAATACTCGATATCAATCATAATCTTGCAGGTGAAAAACCCAATGGTATTGATATATTTTCAGACTATCCCGAAAATGGCACAAATATTCTTGAAATAACATCGCCTAATGTAGTATATTCAGATCAAATCGGTTTTGTTACTCTCAAGAGCCTATGTTCTAATGAGATGTTAGTATTAAAAAATACCATTGCCCATTTGCAAAATATTATGAATCGCAGTGTTGGGGTATTTAGGAAATTTGAAGTAACACCGGGAAACAACATTACAACTCTTCAACCTAATTATTTAGTACAAATACGAGATCCTTCTGAATATCTTCAAGTTGTTGATAAAACTATAAAAGCAGATACATCCATCCCCAACTTCCAAATAGAACCTCCTAATGATGTACATCATATACCACAAGATTTGTGCGATTCAATGTCATTTAATCAGTATGTAAATTTGTATACCCCACCTAAAACAGAAGGATGTATATGGTAATTTATATTATAATTAAAACTTTTCAATTATATTAATAATTTAATATAATGTTTGTTTATTGGCAATTACCCAAAATACTTAGTTGTTGTTTTTTATTTTTTATGAATTACCCTCTAATATTTTTTTTGTTTTGGTTATTATAAAAAAAAATGAACATTTATATATTTGTTGTTGGTATATGTTTACTAATTATTTTATTTTTAATGTGGATGAGAATCCAATCCACAAACAGCGACACCATCTCTCCATAATCAGAAGATGTCAGTGCCACCCTCCCAACAGCACGTGCCACTGTCACCACCTCCACTAGCACTCCAGCTGCTAACGACAGCAGTGCCACTGTCACCACCTCCACCAGCACTCCAGCTGCTAACGACAGCGGTGCCACTGTCACCACCTCCACCTCCACCAGCACTCCAGCTGCTAACGACAGCGGTGCCACTGTCACCACCTCCACCTCCACCAGCACTCCAGCTGCTAACGACAGCGGTGCCACTGTCACCACATCCACCTCCACCAGCACTCCAGCTGCTAACGACAGCGGTGCCACTGTCACCACCTCCACCTCCACCAGCACTCCAGCTGCTAACGACAGCGGTGCCACTGTCACCACCTCCACCTCCACCAGCACTCCAGCTGCTAACGACAGCGGTGCCACTGTCACCACCTCCACCTCCACCAGCACTCCAGCTGCTAACGACAGCGGTGCCACTGTCACCACCTCCACCAGCACTCCAGCTGCTAACGACAGCGGTGCCACTGTCACCACCTCCACCTCCACCAGCACTCCAGCTTCTAACGCATAATTGATATTCCCACAATTTTTTTAATAAATGGCTAAGAATTATTGAACATTGAGAGGTTTCGTTTAGCATATTATAAAAAAAAAAATAATAGACATATGTAGCAGCCAGAAAGCCACACCTGGACCACTATGCTAGGCCCGACCTGCCCAACGAGGCAAGTTCCCCTGAATCTATATATTTTTCCAATTTTCCTCTATGAAGTGATAAATCTGTCCATTTCACCATACACAAGTTAATTAGGTTAGGGGCTAGGTTAGGTTCGGTCATATATCTATGTTAGTTTTAACTCAAATTTCCAATAATCAACCCATACATAATGAAATGGACAGATTTATCACTTCACAAGAAAAAAAAATTGAAAAAAATATAAATTCATGAAAACTCGGCCCATCAGGCAAATCGGGCCTTGCACAGCAGGCCAAATACAACGTTCTGGCAACCAGGCACAACATATATATATATATATATATATATATATATATATATATATATATATATATATATATATATATATATATATATATATATATATATATATATATATATATATTTATTTATTTTGGTGGTTGTTATTGTTTTTTGTAATAGGTTTAAATGGGTTTCAGGAGACCTACCCGTTGTTTGTTTCTTCCTCTGTATGTGTCGTTTTACCCACTCACTTAGGATCCATTATTGAGAATAAGGATTTGATGAATATCTCTTTAGTAACTTGTAACTTACATTCGAATTACCATTCTCCCAGAGTTTTTATTATTATTATTATTATTATTATATTAGGCATACCACCACCTTCAATTAATAAATGTACAGTTAGATCTTAGAAATTGTAAACATTATAGAATATGAATTTTGTATATATCAAATTTAATATATTTCTTTTTACAACACACACACACCCACACACACACACACACACACACACACACACTGTAGGTTTTTATGATTATAATAAAAAAATTTATGTAATTTTATGATCAGTATTGATTACACTTGTATTAAAAAAATAAAGCAAACACCTGTTTCTATGACTTGGTAAATGTCATACATTACAACAATTTTTTTCGAATACTTTATTAAATTTACTGTGCTTCAAAATTCATTTGGTCTCTTTCTTCATGGTTTATAATTTTATATGTATTAATCGTTGTAAAAATCACGAGAATTACTGCAATTAGCCCAGCTATGGCATGATGTGACCCCATAACATATTTCATGTGATCATCAGATTTAACTGAATCCATAAATGGTATTTTATCATATACATTCATAACAGATGTTATTGTAATAAACAAACATAAGATAACTAATATAATAAGTATAAAATATGTGAATATTTTATTACCGAACATATCTTTTTTTGTTCTTTTTTATAAAGGAGAAAAATAATAAAATGACTATGAAATTTAATTATAATTTAATAATTTAATAGATGAATAAGCTGTTTAGCTGGAGGAACGATTTTTTGGGCATAAGAAACAATTGATTTATATTGATATTGATGGTAAGTTAAGATAAATGTAATTAATAAAAGAGCCATAATAGCAATTACTAATGACATTAATGATTTGGACATATTTGTTCCCAAAAGATAAAAGGTGGCTAATAAACCAACCAAAAAAGACAGATACATAATAGAAAGGGACCAATTTGTTTTTTTCTTAACGACATTCATTTTTTCCTGTGATATTTCCTTATTATCATGTGTCTCATTAATTGCGGGAGATGTTAATGTGGTTGGTATTGGATTCCAATAAGATTCTTCATGTACTCTGTTAGCTATTCTCAAATCCATAACATGAGGTTGAGGTAGTAACTGAGGAAGTTGTTGATGATTCTCGCCTGAAGCCGTTGTTGTTGTTGTTGAAAGATGAGGATGTGCCATTTTATTTAACGATTTTCTTTTATTTTTTTAATTATAGTTTTAATTAATGTTTCACTATTGAAGGGTATTAGTGTTTTGAGTCGATGGCTGTTTATATGTATTAGGGCTTCTTCAAGTGGGAAATAACAGGCAATTTTTTCTTCATCTAAGCGATGACTGAAAGGAAAACGATGCATATAATTCTTAATTGCACGGTTGTTGGTCTTCTTATCATTTAGGTTGAAAATACATCCTAAAGTTCCAAGTATCCAATTTAAACATCGAGACCGAGAGTGCGTAAATTGAATTAAATTATTTGCATTTTCAGTTTCAATTAAAATACTATAATCACACTGATAGGTTTTACCATTCAGTGCTATCCATTCCTCTGATATCATTGGTAAATTATATTGGTTATTATGAATCATCCCCAATTTAATTCTTTTAATAATTGGTATAAAATCGAAATGAAAACAATGTGTTTCTTCCATAAACTCTCTAATTTGGGTAATTATCGGAATCTTTTGATCAATTTTTTCAGGTTGACCACGAGGAAGTGTATACTCTCCCTCTATTGTATTTCCATTACCAAACATATGTTGATATAAATTAACATATTCGGCTTGACTCATGGGGGACGAATTTTCAATAATAATAACATTTTTCGTTTTATCATTCCATTTATGTCGATAACTTTTATTATTAAGATACGAAATATAAAAGTATGATGGAGAATGTAACATTAGGATTTTACATTTTTTTAATATAACTTTTTCGTCTGTGCTAAAACATTGACTGGCATCTACATATAAAAGCCCTAAAGATTTTTTAGTTTTATTATCATAATTTAATTGGTTTGGTTTTAATTGTATTAATGGCATATTTATAGTGGGAGGAAGATGTGCATTTTTGTAATAAAAATCAGTTTCTTTACAATACTGAGATGACATACTACCTATTTTGTATCTAAAAATGAATGGTGTTTATATAATAATTTATATATTTTTTGTATTCTAACGGAACATGGATTATATTCAGTAATGTGTAGTAGGGAGTGGTGGTGGTGGTGTGGTAAGGTTGTTGGGGTGGTGATGAGATTAGGGTGTGTATATTGTGGGTGTGGGTGATTATAAAAGTTGTGGTGGGGTTGTTGTGTTGGTGGGGTTTGGGGAGGGTGGTGGTGGTGGTGGTGGTGGTGGCGGCGGTGGCGGTGTTTGGGTTGTTGTGTTGGTTGGGTTTTGGGAGGGTGGTGGTGGTGGTGGTGGTGGCAGTGTTTGGGTTGTTGTGTTGGTTGGGTTTTGGGAGGGTGGTGGTGGCAGTGTTTTGGTTGTTGTGTTGGTAGGGTTTTGGGAGGGTGGTGGTGGTTGCAGTGTTTGGGTTGTTGTGTTGGTTGGGTTTTGGGAGGGTGGTGGTGGCAGTGTTTTGGTTGTTGTGTTGGTAGGGTTTTGGGAGGGTGGTGGTGATGGTGGCAGTGTTTGGGTTGTTGTGTTGGTTGGGTTTTGGGAGGGTGGTGGTGGTGGTGGCAGTGTTTGGGCAACCCATTCTCACACAAGACAGCACATATATGACTTAATGCTTAAAGTCAATATGTTGAATATGAATTAGTAAATATGTGATATATTCCCAGTTACTTTTTTTACCAAGGCCCAAACTCTTCCTCACGTACCAATTTACGTGTCACAGTACCCGTCCGTCAACATAGATAGCAGAATATTCGTGATTGGTTCAATTATAAGGAAAATTGTAGTTTTCAGGTCCCACATGGGTTGTGAAATTTACCTACCGTTGTCCATGCTCTTATAATATTACAGATCAGCTATATCCTATTGAAGGCTCGTAGTTTTGTTTTGAGAAATATTAGTTGTTCTTAGTAAATTATAATAAGCACTATAAATTATTACATAGAATAACAGTGCTTCACCAATCAATATTATATACCATAGTTTGGCTTTAAAAATCTTTAAAGAATGTTTTGTAGGAACGCTAACAGAAAACGATGTTACATTTGAATGTCTATGGGGTAAACTACTGCAAACAGGACGGTATTGTGTCTACTATACCAACTATAGCTAGGATGGGTATATTGTCACCTACCGCCTGTTAGGTGGGAAAGGGGTCCAATACCACCCACAGGATGGGTATGAGGGTCACATCCACCCACAGGATGAGTATGGGGATCACATCCACCCACAGGAAGGGTATGGGGTCCAATATACCACCCACAGGATGAGTATGGCGTCCACTACAACCCACAGGATGGGTATGGGGCTCCAACCACCCATAGAATGGGTATGGGGCTCCAACCACAAATAAAATGGGTATAGGGTCCAATAACACCCACTGGATGTGTATTGCGTCCATTGCCGCGCGTCGAGCTCGAAAACCGCAGCATTCATCTCAGAACCATGCCTATTTCACACAGACTCCTTAATAAACGTAAGAGTTTTATATGTCACAAGAAAGATAGAAATATAAGCTTCATTCTAAATACCTTACCATGGGCATATTTAAATTTAAAGCGAAGATACGTGTACTTTTATAATAGCCGAGCTTTAACCCCGGACAGATTGATCGACCGAGCAACTCTCTCTCAGAACAATGTTTATTTCACGTGAATTCGTTAATAAACATATATGTTTTATATGTCTCAAGAAAGGCAGACATATAAGCTTCACTTTACCATAGACATATTTAAAGTTCTAATGAAGATACATGTATTTTAAAAATTACGGAGCTCCCACCCCGTACAGACTGAACGACAGAGCAACTCTCTCTCAGATCAATGTTTATTTCACGTAAATTCGTTAATAAACACAAATGTTTTATATGTCCTAAGCAAGATAGAAATAAGAGCTTCATTTTCAATACATTACAATAGATATATTTATAGCTCAAGTGAAGATACATATGTTTTTATAGTAGCGCTCAGTAGCTTGTCGGGCATGGAGTGCAGACGCCTACGCACTTGCCGATATATTGTATAATTATCAAAGATACGCTAATAAAGCCTAAAATCTTATATGCCTCCAGAAAGACCGAGATATGAGCATTATTATGATTTCACCAAATGAAATATATCATGTTCGAGAACAAAGATATATCAATTTTAAATTAAGTTTCGACTCTTGCTCGGGCGAGAGAGAGGGAGCGACTCTCGCCCCATCTATTGGAGATTCTGTCCACTAAAGACCCAAAGCTACTCAAACCCTCCTAGCATTATTTAAGTAATGAAGTAATATGGTATATTTACTATAATGTGGGTGCTGAATGCAGAACATGAGAAAACATATATTTACTCCAAACTAATATAATTTCATTATGAAATAAGTAAATAAGTAGCATCAAAGGAAGTCGACGGTCCAAGCGTCAATGTTGTGGAACGACTTATCCAAGATATATCGTTGTTTGGAAAGTGTTTGTTGGCATATCCAGTTGTCGCACTTCTCTGCACAAATTATCACAAATTTAAATTATAATGTTAACAAGTAGAATACGTATTTTTAATAAAATCTAACATAGCTAGCCAGAAAACATTTAACATTTATTAAACAAATATATGTTTGGAAGTTAAATCGACTTCATAGGACAATAGTGTTGTTATATATACTCGTTATTCGTTGACATGCATTCGCTACTTAAACTACCATGTACTGTACTTATGTGAAATCTCCCATGTCTCTTCGCTCATCTCACCGAACCCTACAGGCTCTGTGATATATTGCTTAATTAATTGAGATTCACAAATAAAGCTTATAATTGTATATGTTATCAAAAAGGCAGAGCTTATTTTAGTTCATTTATTATGCACCCCATACCCATCCTATGGGCGATAGTGGAGTGTTACAGAGGCGCATAATGGGCTCAGGGACTAAGCCCCACAATTCATATAGCCAAGGAAGTTATAATCTTGATAAGCTAGTTACAAAAGTCAATGCACATTGTCACATCAACAATGGGCTAGAGACCGACCACAAGTACAGTTTATAATTTAAGCAACTGACATATACTGTATGGAGGGCTAGTGTCACAATTGATTTGTTTATGATTACGCCCGAAACGCTTTGCGTAATAGTGGCTTTAGGCATTGTATGTACTAGCTCTACCTATAAGTCAAACAATCCTTGTAAATATTTATTGTATGTATGTACCTTACCTAAATAAAATTGTATTGTATTGTATTGTTTATCCTACACATAACCCCCTCTCCCCCATCCAATGGGCAGCGGTGGATAGGTTACAATCAAGTCGTTTTTTGCGTTTTATTCAGAGATTAGATCTTATTGGGTGAGGAAAGATATTCATATTTTAAAGAAGGCTTCTTGGCTGATGCTCTCCATTGATGGAAAATATACAACCTTTTGAAAATCAATGTTAGTTTGATCTAGATATTGTAATTAACGAAAGTATTTATGTCATCTGAAAGGTAGAAATATAGGCTACATCTAAAATCCTTTGTCATAAATATAACTGAAGTGAAAACGAAGATATATGCGTTTTGATAGTTACTTGATGGACTAGCTCTGAGAGTGTGAAGCCCTGTACACCAGCCAATAAATTGTATAATTAGTTTCCATATATTTTAATTAATCTTAAAAATCTATATGTCAGAAGAAAGGAAGATGTAGCCGTTAATGTGACAACATTTAAAAATATATATATCTTAAGTTAAATAAATAATATCACCTTATCGCCGGTGTCCGGACACATAAAAATTACCTAGGTATCAGTATCCAGCCAGGCGGGGATCACAGGCTGCACAATACTGATAAATTATGTAATGCACTACTTGTGGTCCATCTCGAACCCATTTATGATGTGACGACTTATAGTGAATTTTGTAACTAGCTCATCAAGATTGTAACTTGCTTAGCTAAATGATTTGTGGGGTTCGGTCCATTCATTTTCTTTCTTTATTATGCACACTTTCGCGCTCCGTGGAAACTCGCGGTTGACAGGGGGTAGGTGGCCCCTCCATGCGGGTAAGCGCGCGGTGACACCCAAATGTGTATACTCGATCCAGCTTTATCACCTTAATTCTCGTGCTACGTCGCTCGTTTTGGTATCATTGTGTTCGCAATTAAATTCTCTACAGGTGTGTATAAATATAATGTCCAAAAGCCTAGCGTGACTCCCAACAGCAAAGCGTAAAGTCGGCAAAAACGCACTAAATCAGTAACATGTGCATTCTCGTTCCATTTTTTTACCTTAATTCTCGTGCTACGTCGCTCGTTTTGGTATCATTGTGTTCGCAATTAAATTCCCTACAGATGTGTATGAATAAAATGTACAAAAGGCTGGAGTGCCTCCCCGCAGAAAAGCCTAAAGTTACCCGTGAACGAGCACCATTTTGTACATTGCACCCTAATGTTCAACTCGTTCAATTTGATAACATCAAATTTCGTGCTACGTCGCTCATTTTGGTATCAAATTGTTCGCAATAAAAAGGCGATTATTTTAAAACTAGTCCCAGAATAATAGAGCAATAACTGGATTTTTAACAAATATTTTAATTCTGGACGCTCATCATCACAAATTTATTTATATCTTTCCAGTGTTCTGACATAAATATTTGTGTTACATCTTTCATTTTGGTATCAAATTGTTCGCAATAAAAAGGCGCACATTTTAAAACAAGTCCCAAGATAATAGGACAATAAATAGAATTTTAACAAATATTTTAATATTCAGACCATAGACCTATTTATAATATTTCAAGTGTTTGGACATCAAGTTTCATGTTATATCTTTGATTTTGGTATCAAATTGTGTGGAATCTAAAGGCGCTTATTTTAAAACCACTACCAGATTGATCTGATAAAATTTAAATTTTTAAAAAATATTGTAATGAGTGACTCAGTATTGCGTCGTTGGAACACATTCAGTAGAAAAATGAGTGACGAATTATTCAGTCTGTGGAACGCGAAAGTGTTATGCACCCCATAATACACATCCCGTGGGCGGTGGTGTAAAGGATTACAGAGGCACATAATCGGTTCAGGAACTGAACCCTCTAGTTCGTTTAGCTAAGCAAATAACAATCTTTTGACGCTAGTTACAAAATTATTAATGTACACATACTTATGCATACATGTACATATTCATACGTATACATATATACATACACATACATATTTAATCACCACCACAAATACACACATCAGTAATCTTTTGTGTCACAAGTGATCAACAAGAGGCTCACAACAGTCACTATACAAGGCACTATACATTTATGGTGAGTCGCACAGTTACTAGTCTTGCTGCACACCCACCCAACTGGGCGGCAGCTTTACAGTCATGTGCTCCACACCCACCCAACTGGGCGGCAGCTTTACAGTCATGTGTTCCACACCCACCCAACTGGGCGGCAGCTTTACAGTCATGTGCTCCACACCCACCCAACTGGGCGGCAGCTTTACAGTCATGTGCTCCACACCCACCCAACTGGGCGGCAGCTTTACAGTCATGTACTCCACACCCACCCAACTGGGCGGCAGCTTTACAGTCATGTGCTCCACACCCACCCAACTGGGCGGCAGCTTTACAGTCATGTGCTCCACACCCACCCAACTGGGCGGCAGCTTTACAGTCATGTGTTCCACACCCACCCAACTGGGCGGCAGCTTTACAGTCATGTGCTCCACACCCACCCAACTGGGCGGCAACTTTACAGTCATGTGCTCCACACCCACCCAACTGGGCGGCAGCTTTACAGTCATGTACTCCACACCCACCCAACTGGGCGGCAGCTTTACAGTCATGTGCTCCACACCCACCCAACTGGGCGGCAGCTTTACAGTCATGTGCTCCACACCCAGCCAACTGGGCGGCAGCTTTACAGTCATGTGCTCCACACCCACCCAACTGGGCGGCTGCTTTACAGTCATGTGCTCCACACCCACCCAACTGGGCGGCTGCTTTACAGTCATGTGCTCCACACCCACCCAACTGGGCGGCAGCTTTACTGTCATGTGCTCCACACCCACCCAACTGGGCGGCTGCTTTACAGTCATGTGCTCCACACCCACCCAACTGGGCGGCTGCTTTACAGTCATGTGCTCGACACCCACCCAACTGGGCGGCAGCTTTACAGTCATGTGCTCCACACCCACCCAACTGGGCGGCAGCTTTACAGTCATGTGCTCCACACCCACCCAACTGGGCGGCTGCTTTACAGTCATGTGCTCCACACCCACCCAACTGGGCGGCTGCTTTACAGTCATGTGCTCCACACCCACCCAACTGGGCGGCAGCTTTACAGTCATGTGCTCCACACCCACCCAACTGGGCGGCAGCTTTACAGTCATGTGTATGCATTACCTACAGTAAGCAAATTTTGGATACTTCGCTAAGATTTTGGGCAGCACATCATTATGAATGAAGTACTTACACATTTCATGGACACTATTGATGTTGTTATCTTTAAATTCCGCTATTTTTCACATTCCATTATATAATGACTCAAAGTATGCGAATAGTTCTGCTGACAGAGTTTACATTTAGTCAAATCTAGATCATCAGATGTTACAAACTTCCAGAGGTACTTGTAGCCGAGCCTAAACCTAGCAGTGGTAACATCTAGAAGTCTGCTAACATTATTGGATGACCCAAAGACGAGCGATTCATCAAAGTTTATACAATATTGTGAAATTGAGAGTCAGTGTAGTAACATAAATTGATAAATAATAAATATTGTAAGTTAAGAATCTGATGCATGTGTGTGTGTTGGGGGGGGGGGGGCGGGGGTTATACCCTTGGTAAGCGAGAGTGGAAAGTAACCTTAGACGTACTGCGGTCAATGTGGGGGGAGGGGGAGGGAAGGTGGGAGAGTCAAATCCACCCTCCAACATCTGGACATAGTACCAGCAGCCTCCACAACACTCCATCAGCCTCCAGCTGATGCTTGTAGATGCCTCATCTAACCTCACTTATGTCACACATTAACCTACAGTTCCTGTGATATTTAAACTCCTCATCGCAGTGGCGTCTCACCAATATAAACTGTATTGGATTTTGTCCCGAAATAGCTATATGCTGACTGGACGTGTATGTATGTATGTATGCATGTATGTACGTGTGTATGTATGTATGTATGTATGTATGTATGTATGTATGTATGTATGTATGTATGTATGTATGTATGTATGTATGTATGTATGTATGTATGTATGCATGTATGTATGTATGTATGTATGTATGTATGTATGTATGTATGTATGTATGTATGTATGTATGTATGTATGTATGTATGTATGTATGTATGTATGCATGTATGAATGGATAGATGGATGGATGTATGTATGTATGTATGCATGCATGCATGTATGTATGTATGCATGCATGCATGTATGTATGTATGTATGTATGCATGCATGTATGTATGTATGTATGTATGCATGTATGTACGTGTGTATGTATGTATGTATGTATGTATGTATGTATGTATGTATGTATGTATGTATGTATGTATGTATGTATGTATGTATGTATGTATGTATGTATGCATGCATGTATGCATGTGTGTATGTATGTATGTATGTATGTATGTATGTATGTATGTATGTATGTATGTATGTATGTATGTATGTATGTATGTATGTATGTATGCATGCATGTATGTATGGATGTATGTATGTATGGATGTACGCATGTATGTACACATGTATGTACGCATGTATGTACGCATGTATGTACGCATGTATGTATGTATGTATGTATGTATGTATGTATGTATGTATGTATGTATGTATGTACGCACGCATGTATGTATGCATGTATGTATGTATGTATGTATGTATGTATGTATGTATGTATGTATGTATGCATGTATGTATGTATGTATGTATGTATGTATGTATGTATGTACGTACGTACGTATGGATGGATGGATGTATGTATGCACGCATGCATGTATGTATGTATGTATGTATGTATGTATGTATGTATGTATGTATGTATGTATGTATGTATGTATGTATGTATGTATGTATGTATGTATGTATGTATGTATGTATGTATGCATGTGTGTATGTATGTATTCCCAATCACGTTAAAGACTCCCCCTCTATCATCCAGTTAAAGAGAAAAACAACTATACTAAATAATCAACTCCTTGTAACTTTAATTATGCTGACCTTCCTGTCTGTATTCAGACTGAGCCTACCATCATTAAAGGTGATTATAACGCTAGACATAGGAATATTGGTAATTCGCAGTTCAGTAATCGTAACGGCAACCAACTGGTGTCACTATTAGGTAGTCACGATGATGCACAGATTGTGGGTGACCTTGAACCAACGCATATCTACGGAGGTATTCTTGATCTATGTCTCGGTTTCAACGTCTCCCACACCGTGTGTGCCTCGTCAATAGTGCCAGATATGGCGTCTGATCATCTGGCCATATTAGCCACTGTAAGCATTGGCAGCTCTATCCTCCCTGGTGGAGTGTTCAAGCGGAAGAGGCTGACTGTGCCCATCGATCAACGAGACAATCTTGTTGCTCATGTGTCAGATTGGTGCAGTTCATCTGAGCCTTGATCAGTTGAAGATTTTAACAATGAGTTCACAGGTACTATCGAGCAGTTTATAGAATCACTTGATTCATCGTCCAGGCCACGTAACCCAAATTACACTGGTCATAGCACTTATGCTTATTATAATGATTCTAAATTGCATGCACTAAAACGCACTGCCAGAATAATTGGACTAGCTTGTAGAAGGACCCGCAATGCTGAAATGCTTCGGCTCTTTCAAGCGGCTCTGGCTAAGGCCAGGGAACGTATGGTGGAGCTGAGGCAGACAGACTGGGAAACTTTTGTCCGTGGTCTCAATTCTCACACGCCACTAAGTCGGGCATGGAAGGATATCAACAAGATCAAAGGGAAAAATGCTGCAGAGATCTCGTACCCTAATCCTCTGCACAGAGCAAATGATCTTGTTGATGCTTGGGCCACGACTTCCAGCTTTGACAGTCTTCCTCTACCCTCACAGAATGAATTAAATGATAGATATACTGATAGGGCAAGGTTCCTTGACTTCATGCTTCATCAAGAGGATGACTGTGACATGCTTTTTACTGAATACAAACTAGATTCTGCTCTACATAAAGGCAAAGCTACATCACCCGGGGAGGATGGAGTTACTTACGGCATACTGCTTATGCTTCTGCTAGTTCCAAGGAATACCTTTCTTCAATTGTATAATATGAGCTATGTAACTGGGGAGCTTCCTAAGTCATGGACCAACAGTCTTATTATTCCCATTCCTAAACCTCACCAGCCGAGTGCTTTATGCCCAGTCTCCCTCACTAGTTGTCTCTATAAGTGTCTTGAGAAGATGGTTCTCAACCGTCTCCTTTACAAAATTAATAATATGTTGTCTCCCCAGATATATGGCTTTATGCATGGAAAGAGTGTACATCACTGTATTACCACATTCCTCACCCTGCATACTGATAGGTCATATACCACTTTCCTAGATCTTAAGTCGGCCTTTGACATTGCTAACCCACACGTCATTATGAGAGAACTTGCTAAAATGAATGTTGGAATGTTAATGTTAAAAATTGTTCAAACTGAAATAAATATATAACACTGTACGGTACAGTTGTGTTTAATTATGTTTTGCGATTCCTTTGGAAAAGGTATTTGTGCACCAAGTACTACTAGGTCATTATGAGATATGCTGAATGTTGTCAATATACCATCTGAATACGCTTCACTTTGCGTTAATCATTGGACGTCCTAATGATTAAGGTCCCCAAAAGGACTTAATCAGACCTCAGTGGATAATTTTACTCTCCCTCCCCCCCCCCTCTCTCCCTCTCTCCCTCTCTCTCTCTCTCTCTCTCTCTCTCTCTCTCTCTCTCTCTCTCTCTCTCTCTCTCTCTCTCTCTCTCTCTCTCTCTCTCTCTCTCTCTCTCTCACTCTCTCTCATTCACTCTCTCTCTCTCTCTCTCTCTCTCTCTCTCTCTCTCTCTCTCTCTCTCTCTCTCTCTCTCTCTCTCTCTCTCTCTCTCTCTCTCTCTCTCTCTCTCTCTCTCTCTCTCTCTCTCTCTCTCTCTCTCTCTCTCTCTCTCTCTCTCTCTCTCTCTCTCTCTCTCTCTCTCTCTCTCTCTCTCTCTCTCTCTCTCTCTCTCTCTCTCTCTCTCTCTCTCTCTCTGTCTCTGTCTCTCTCAGAGCATCCCCTTATGTGTTGTATGTGGGTGGTGAAGTTCAGTCTCTTGTCTATGTATAGGTGAAGGAACTTTCCATAATTGTTATTGCTAATGTTTACTTGTAATACTGGGTATACATCCGGTGTTCTTACCCTCGACCGCGGCGAGGGTAAGCCGTGGCCGTATGGTCTGAAACCCACAAATATTTACAATGGGGGGGGGGGAGGATAACATTTCCTCTTCAAGCACGCGCACACAAATGAACTATGTTACTTAACTGGAAGCACTCGTACAACATAATTTACAAGATTTCTCAGGATAATTATACTTCTTACCAGCATATATACAGTATAGTACCTAGGAGGTTCTCTTCAATGATATCTAAGATAATTAAAAGAACCCAAGCAAACCACTGTGGAAATGTGCAGGACAAACATATCAATTGTGACACTAGCTCTCCACTTATGGCATTTGCTTAATTTAGAAACTGTACTTGTGGTCGATCTCGAACCCATGTTGTTGATGTGACGATGTGTTATGAATTTTGTGGCTAGCTCCTCAAGATTGTAACTTGCTTAGATAAATAAATTGTGTGTTCAGTCCCTGAACCCATTATGTGATAAATTAACTAAACTAAAAACTATAGTCTGGCGACGAAGCCTGAACTGCATAATGTAAATAGGGATTAACCAGAAAAAGATATAGGTGAAGAATAACATCAGGTAACTGCGTTAATTACAATATTAGATCAAACTAACATTGATTTTCAAAAGGTTGTAGATTTTCCATCAATGGAGAGCATCAGCCAAGAAGCCTTCTTTAAAATATGAATATCTTTCCTCACCCAATAAGATCTAATCTCTGAATAAAACGCAAAAAACGACTTGATTGTAACCTATACCACCGCTGCCCATTGGATGGGGGAGAGGGGGTTATGTGTAGGATAAACAAATCAATTGTGACACTAGCCCTCCATATATGTCAGTTGCTTAAATTATAAACTGTACTTGTGGTCGGTCTCTAGCCCATTGTTGATGTGACAATGTGCATTGACTTTTGTAACTAGCTTATCAAGATTATAACTTCCTTGGCTATATGAATTGTGGGGCTTAGTCCCTGAGCCCATTATGCGCCTCTGTAACACTCCACTATCGCCCATAGGATGGGTATGGGGTGCATAATAAATGAACTAAAATAAGCTCTGCCTTTTTTATAACATATACAATTATAAGCTTTATTTGTGAATCTCAATTAATTAAGCAATATATCACAGAGCCTGTAGGGTTCGGTGAGATGAGCGAAGAGACATGGGAGATTTCACATAAGTACAGTACATGGTAGTTTAAGTAGCGAACGCATGTCAACGAATAACGAGTATATATAACAACACTATTGTCCTATGAAGTCGATTTAACTTCCAAACATATATTTTTTTAATAAATGTTAAATGTTTTCTGGCTAGCTATGTTAGATTTTATTAAAAATACGTATTCTACTTGTTAACATTATAATTTAAATTTGTGATAATTTGTGCAGAGAAGTGCGACAACTGGATATGCCAACAAACACTTTCCAAACAACGATATATCTTGGATAAGTCGTTCCACAACATTGACGCTTGGACCGTCGACTTCCTTTGATGCTACTTATTTACTTATTTCATAATGAAATTATATTAGTTTGGAGTAAATATATGTTTTCTCATGTTCTGCATTCAGCACCCACATTATAGTAAGTATACCATATTACTTCATTACTTAAATAATGCTAGGAGGGTTTGAGTAGCTTTGGGTCTTTAGTGGACAGAATCTCCAATAGATGGGGCGAGAGTCGCTCCCTCTCTCTCGCCCGAGCAAGAGTCGAAACTTAATTTAAAATTGATATATCTTTGTTCTCGAACATGATATATTTCATTTGGTGAAATCATAATAATGTTCATATCTCGGTCTTTCTGGAGGCATATAAGATTTTAGGCTTTATTAGCGTATCTTTGATAATTATACAAAATATCGGCAAGTGCGTAGGCGTCTGCACTCCATGCCCGACAAGCTACTGAGCGCTACTATAAAAACAAATGTATCTTCACTTGAGCTATAAATATGTCTATTGTAATGTATTGAAAATGAAGCTCTTATTTCTATCTTGCTTAAGACATATAAAACATTTGTGTTTATTAACGAATTTACGTGAAATAAACATTGATCTGAGAGAGAGTTGCTCTGTCGTTCAGTCTGTACGGGGTGGGAGCTCCGTAATTTTTAAAATACATGTATCTTCATTAGAACTTTAAATATGTTTATGGTAAAGTGAAGCTTATATGTCTGCCTTTCTTGAGACATATAAAACATATATGTTTATTAACGAATTCACGTGAAATAAACATTGTTCTGAGAGAGAGTTGCTCGGTCGATCAATCTGTCCGGGGTTAAAGCTCGGCTATTATAAAAGTACACGTATCTTCGCTTTAAATTTAAATATGCCCATGGTAAGGTATTTAGAATGAAGCTTATATTTCTATCTTTCTTGTGACATATAAAACTCTTACGTTTATTAAGGAGTCTGTGTGAAATAGGCATGGTTCTGAGATGAATGCTGCGGTTTTCGAGCTCGACGCGCGGCAATGGACGCAATACACATCCAGTGGGTGTTATTGGACCCTATACCCATTTTATTTGTGGTTGGAGCCCCATACCCATTCTATGGGTGGTTGGAGCCCCATACCCATCCTGTGGGTTGTAGTGGACGCCATACTCATCCTGTGGGTAGTATATTGGACCCCATACCCTTCCTGTGGGTGGATGTGATCCCCATACTCATCCTGTGGGTGGATGTGACCCTCATACCCATCCTGTGGGTGGTATTGGACCCCTTTCCCACCTAACAGGCGGTAGGTGACAATATACCCATCCTAGCTATAGTTGGTATAGTAGACACAATACCGTCCTGTTTGCAGTAGTTTACCCCATAGACATTCAAATGTAACATCGTTTTCTGTTAGCGTTCCTACAAAACATTCTTTAAAGATTTTTAAAGCCAAACTATGGTATATAATATTGATTGGTGAAGCACTGTTATTCTATGTAATAATTTATAGTGCTTATTATAATTTACTAAGAACAACTAATATTTCTCAAAACAAAACTACGAGCCTTCAATAGGATATAGCTGATCTGTAATATTATAAGAGCATGGACAACAGTAGGTAAATTTCACAACCCATGTGGGACCTGAAAACTACAATTTACCTTATAATTGAACCAATCACGAATATTCTGCTATCTATGTTGACGGACGGGTACTGTGACACGTAAATTGGTACGTGAGGAAGAGTTTGGGCCTTGGTAAAAAAAGTAACTGGGAATATATCACATATTTACTAATTCATATTCAACATATTGACTTTAAGCATTAAGTCATATATGTGCTGTCTTGTGTGAGAACGGGTTGTGTTTGGGTTATTGTTTGGGTTGTTGTGTTGGTGGGGTTTGGGTAGGGTGATGGTGGGGGTGTTGTTTGGGTTGTGGTAGTTTCCATATCTTTTATTATTTGAGGAAAATTTTTTACCAAATTTTTCCCAAATTGTTTTTCCTGACATTTATACCGAAATAAAATATATGAAAACAATACTGCAAATTCTTTTTTTTCTATAGTTTCTTTTACAATACTATGTATAATATCTCGAGGTATATTATCATGGTAAATGGTTTGGCATATGGTATCCATTCCTTCAATTAAAGATTGAATTAGATTTTTTTTATCATTTACAGATACCTCTCGAAATTTTCGTATTGTAATCTCAATTTTGTTCGAGGATAAATCCATGAAACTTTTCAGAAAGCTACATTCCGGATTCCATTGAATATGAAGAAGTAGAGGCTTGTCAGAAATGTCAAAATTCCATAGCCCAAGATTACAAAAAGCACATTTCACATGATCACTAAGACCTGTATAAAAGAATCCAGCTGAACTTAGATCTTCTGAGTTTGGTAATGTAAGTGGCCATGTGCTAAAACTTTCCAGGCGATTTTTACAATCTTCATATGTTCGATCGACACTGGGACAATGAGGTGACAATGAGAGGACTAAATTGGATTGCAGAATAACTTCACATAACTCTAAAGGGACATTACCAACGGGTTTTCCCATGATAAATGGACAATAAGGAACTCTTTGTCTATGTTTATTATGTGGAATATCGTTTATTTGCCAGTTCTTGATAACTGTATTGCAGAAAATACATGCACATGCATCGTTTCTTTTAAGATAAAGAAATCCATCCCTAGCTAAATTTAGAGGGGAAATCCATGCGAATTTCCAATTGTTAAATGTGTCTAGACGTGCACTTTCAAACTTCAAAAAAAAAATGTTGTTAAACATTCTGATAGGTGTTTTAATTTGTGAAATAAATGTACAATTATGTTCTGGATATACAATTGCATTACTATTTATATTGAATGTAAGTGACAAATGACACTTTATACATTTCCATAGATTTTCTTGTTTGTTATAATAAAACCCATTTCGTTTTAAAATGTTTAAATTTATTTTGAAATTTAAACCTTCTAATGTTTTCATGCTATGTTGTCCACTCATTTTGGTATGTAATTAATGAATGGTAAATTTATTAAATCCGTCTGACCATATTATATATTTACTAGGCATGGCATTATATATATATATTTTTTTTTTTATTTATATTTCGAGATTCTTCAGGTTTACAGTAAAGGCTTCAAACTCTTCTTTTCAATTCAAATTCCATTATCATCACTAGTATTCTAGGCGATTTGTAAAAAAAAAAAAACTTGGTGGTTATATAATAAACATATTGAAATAAAATTAAAATAGTGATAGGATGATATCAAAGCAAAAGAAAAACGAAGAATTTTGCAGCAAACATGAATTTGAATTAAAAATTAGCCAAATGTTGGAAAAAGGTGGGCCTGGGAGTCGGAAAATTTTTACTCGAGAAAAATTAGCACAATACATTGAGGAAGTCAAAAATGCTAAATTGAAACTGAATTGGAAATCTTCTCATGAATATGATCTATTGTCTCGATATGATGTCAAAAATCTATTTGGGGATGACGTCTTAGTAACCATCGACGAAACTGAACGAAGAATGAAGCGGGGGACCAAGCGTAAACTGACCAGAGACAATCGTCATTCTACTACGGCTGTAACAACAACAACCACAACAACAGGAACAACAACAGCTGATCCTGGCCGGATGTGTCGTGGTTTCATACATCAAGGGCAATTGTATGATACGATTTATGATGCACACAGAGCAGTTTGTCACGGAGGAGAAAAAAGAACTTATTTTGAAGCAAGTAAAACTATCGCTAACGTCACTCAACAATCGGTGAAACTCTTTATTTCACTCTGCCACATATGCAATTTGAAACGACTTCCTCGACGAAAAAAGGGGGTAATCCGGCCCATTGCATCGACCAGTTTTGCAGAGCGAGGACAAATGGACTTAATAAATATGCAAAAAGAAGGAGGATGTGTGTATAAATATATTTTACATTATCAGGATCATTTAACAAAGTTCTCGGTTTTACGAGCTCTTCGCAGTAAACGGGCGATTGAAGTGGCACGCCACTTACTCGATATATTTGCTCTCTTGGGAGCCCCACGAATTCTGCAGAGCGATAACGGCCGTGAATTTGTGGCAGAGGTCATTCAAGAGCTAAAAAACGAAATGTGGCCCAACATGCTCCTCATTAATAGCAAACCTCGTCATCCACAGAGCCAAGGGAGCATTGAACGTGCGAATGGGGATGTAATCAAAATGCTTGGCAGTTGGATGTGTGAAAATCAAACGCGAGATTGGTCAGCTGGACTTCCCTTTGTGCAATTCACCAAAAACACAGCATATTCACGTGGAATTGGCGTATCGCCTTACAAGGCAGTTTTTGGTATAGAACCACCAATATATATGAATAATAATATACCTTCATTAATAAAGATGATGCAATTGAAATTAAGAGAAAAATAGAGGTGATGAGTTAATAGTACATTATTTCTTCAAATTTATTTATGTTAGTTAAAATGCACGTGCTAAATATCAAGGTTCATTATTAATTTATTTTTGTTTTTGTTTTTGTTTTTGTTTTAGGATACGAGAAGTTTGACTGAACTGAAAGTTGGTTGGGAATGAAAGAGACTAAATGAAACTAGTACTAGTGTCCCCCCCCCCCCCAAAAAAAAAAGATATGAAAAACATACCTCATAAACCCAAAATGGTTCTGGGTGGGTTCTACTGAAGATGGATGGGTACCCAGCATCATCACAATTGAAATTCATAATGCAAATATTGGATATAGGTTCGAT
This sequence comes from Procambarus clarkii, assembly GCF_040958095.1. Lineage (NCBI taxonomy): Eukaryota > Metazoa > Arthropoda > Malacostraca > Decapoda > Cambaridae > Procambarus > Procambarus clarkii. Next base: position 12,871,808 of record NC_091150.1, read on the forward strand.
GATAACTAAATTGTTTGTTGAACTAGTTTCCAACATTGACCATCATATATAGTAATCAACTCAAAAGTGGCATGGACCAGGGGAATCCGACTGTCTAATTAAAACAAAGCAAAGCAATGCGATGGTCAGAGATAGATGTTGATGTAATGTGATTTCTGCC
>NC_091150.1:12876967-12895675 GCF_040958095.1 Procambarus clarkii
AAGAAATTTGGTTAGCTATGAAAAATGATAACTTAAATGTAGAGAAACCTCCACAATATACATATTGAGTTTTATCATGATGAGATGATGTAAAATAGGATTGAATGTTTTTTGAAGATAAAAAACACTAACACAATATTACCAGATTTTCTATGGTGGATGTGAAGGTCCTAATTCCACATACATCAAGTTAATATCTTGTGATGACCTGAATTCATCATTAAAAGGAAAGATGCCTTCACCTCAAATTTAATTCAAGCTATGATGTCAAGTTCAACAACGTGTATTGAAAATGAAAAAAAATGAAATCCATTTTAAAACAATTCCGTAAGTATAAAGCTGTTAGAACAAAGTGTTATTATATAAACTGTTATATTTAGAGATAAACTGTTATTTAGAGAAACATATAAACTGTATATAATAAATAAATAATTATAATACTTTTATTTTTTTATTTTATTTCTTCAGATCATATCTTCTTCAAAAAGCGTGTACATATTTCACCTACAATACTCAATTCAAGAAAAATGAGATTACTACTGATCCTGAATTTCCAATTGAAAATAATATTGCTCTGATCAGCTTTTGGTTGCTGATTTCCTTGATTGTTAATAATGACATAACCATATATTTTTTACTAAATGTTGAAAGATTAAAATATAAAAACAAGCTTTAATGTTATATTATTTTTAGTTTATTTTGTGGCTTGAAAATGATTCCAACCCTTTTTTTATTATTATTAATATTAATATTATTATTATTATTATTAATTATTCCAGTAATTCCAATGAATCAAGAGTATGATTGCAATGAAGTTATAGTATTGAAAGATTCAATTAAATACTGGTTTGATAGAGGTGATGAGCAAATTAAATATAAACATGAAGAACTTTTCAATATATATGATTTACTATCACAACAAGAATGGTTCGAGTTCCAGTTAAACTTTAAAGACACTATACAGGTATATATACTAATAGGACGAAATTCATCTATTATACTTCCAAACCAAATAAACATAACTAACTTAGCGTCAATTTTAATAGAATGCCGTTATTATAATAATGAAAATGTACAAAGTTATAATGAAAATGTACAAAATTTATCTTTTATTAAAGATGCATATATGATTAGGACTACTGTTAAATATATGAAATTTTCTGTATTGTGGGATTATAAAAATATACTACTATGTTGGAATCACTTGTCTATAATAGTAGGAGGTATCAATAACGAAACTCAGGTGTGTAATAATTTACAAGATAATTTGAATGTCATAATGTGTTGGTTATAGGAAAAATATAACATTACAATCCTTGATAATAGTTTAAATATAAATAACAGTAAATATGTTACAAATGGGACCATTTATATAGGTATTACACACACGAAGAAAACGATATCATTATTTGTTAAGAAATTTTTCATTATATTAACAATTGTTTTCACAATTTTAAATGTTATAATTATTTTACATGCTGTTTTTAAATTGGTATGTTTTTTTTTTGTAATATCCCCTAAATTCCCATATATATCGTATATATGACTTGAAATTTTAAATTGGTAATTCCAATCATTCCAACATTGAAGGAAAATATATGGGTGGTGAGCTGTACTTTGGTGGTAGGTAGCCTTGGCTATTGGCTAAGATATAATAACTTAATCCTCAATAAAGAGTTTTAATTTTTGGACTGACATTATTGTAAGAAGGGCCTTTTGATATACTACTATGTTAATCCCAATTACCTATTATTTGGGAAATTTGAGACAAAGATATGATGAAACTACCCTATTCAAACCCCAACCCTAAATAAATTTTGTTAACAATGAGTGTGCATTTCTATTTCACGATTTATAAATATGCCTCTCATTGTAATTGTGTTATGGACCCGACGCCTCCATAGAGAATGGAGAAGCGATGGCAGCGCTGCTATCTATGAGCCGTCACCCACAAGTATGGGAAAAGAAGGCGCCCTCTTCTGGTCAAAAGTACAATGTGGAGGAAGTGGACTCGACAAGGGTGTGGTCAGAGACAGTGTCCTGTGTGTGTCGCTCTACATAGCGACATTGACTCAATGATATTTTTTGGAGGCTACATTCAGTTTTATTATGTACATTAATGTACTTTCTATATATTTATATAATAAATAAAGAAGTAAGTAAATAAATAAACTTTTATATTATTTATCTCCATTCTTAGTGTTGTATTCCTTCCTATATGTTATGAACCTCATAAATTCCCCTTATGAAGCCAATGTACGTGATTTGTTAAAAACACTGAGCCCTGAAGATATTAGATGTCTGGCTCAGACATCAACAGGTAATCATCGCCTTTCACCTAAAAGTTCTCAAGAGGCCCTTAACATAATCCTAATTTACACTTCAGACTTGAAACGCTTATTTTCTTATCGACGTCTTACTGCCCAAAATCTTTTTAACTACCTCTATAAAAATCAAGTACCATCAATGCCTTTTGCTAAGAAAATGGAATTGGTAATAGCTGTAAAAGAGTTTTGGACAAAGCAGCATGGTAAAATAGGTATCGGATATTCAACTGAACAAAGAAGAGCACATTCAAACCCCCAAACCGAAATTACAAGTGCTATCCAACTCTCAATACCCGGAAATACGAACATCATTTTATGTTACAATCCAAGTTTTATTCAATATACAACTGGTGAAACCAAGAATATAATTAAAAATCCTAAACAATGTAGTTTTATGGGTACTGCAGAACGTACAAATTTAGGAACAGTACAATGTCAATGTGATTCATATATAAGTACACTATTACAGCATCAGACAGAAGAGAGTGAAATTAAAACTTTTACTCAAACAAATAATGAATAAAACCAACCTGTCTTATGTGATGATATTCCTAAAACTTCTATTCGAACTGTTAATGAAAAAACAAATTTGTATGTGGTGTTCTTTCCCCGGTAGAACATAAAATGGAAGTTATAAGAAGTGACGAGTTTATACAAAAATTTTGTAAGTGGTATTTTAGAATGATTAATCGTTTGCAGCCAGAGTGTTTCCACCTACCCGGAGATACTTTTCGAGGTGATATTTTTTATGACAACAGTTACACTGATATTTACTTAATTGGCCAGTCAAATAGTGAGAGACATGCTTTTGGAGGAGGAAATACTTTCCAACTTTTAAAACAAACATTTCAAGAGTATAAGATTCAGTTCAGTCCTAATTTAGAAAATGGAATACAAGCTTATCAATCCAATTTTGGTATGGTCAAAATCAGTTGTTGTGGCACCATACATATCCGAAACTCATGTGTGGGAATTTTTGAACAAGAAACGGGTATGGTATGCAGTCCAAATGATCATGTATGGAAGATAATGTATATAAAGATAAATTTAAAACATGCTAGTACACATAAACCTCCAAGTCTACCTTCATGTCAAGTGTTTGAAATTAAAATTTGAAATGGGTTTTTTGATTAACAACGAATAAATAACAGAATAAGTGAAATCTATAGACTTTACTTCTCCGGGATGTAGACGTATTCTGTCAGGATATTCTTTTTGATTTATAAATATACTATTTTAATTGATATAATCGCAAGATAAAGATTGTGTAATAACATTATGTACTTTTGAATAATATTATATATATTTTTTTTGTTTTCCAAAGATATAAAATATGGGTTCTGTACCAAGATATAACCATTAAGGTTCCTAGACTCATCACAAGGATAACTAGTGGCACTAAAAGGCAAGTAGTTATTTCAGTCAAACTAAAATGGAATGGAATTGGTGTATATATGACATGAATAGTATGGTTTGGTCCCATTTAGATCTATTTTCTAAACATGTTATTTTCATGTTTTTTTCAGGAGGATATTCTAGCAATAATCATCATGGTATCGTCCTCCAAAATCACCAAAATCAACAAAACCCCTAAAATTATCAAGAAAAATCCCACTTTTGATGATAAATTTTTTTAACTTTTAATTAATGAGCGAGTGAAGAAAGTGGTGGACATGCTTATCAGTGTCCATGGTATTCATGGTAAAAGGAAAATTTATATCATCTCCAAGTTGGAAGATTGCTGGAATATGAGATCAACTATTCCACTAAAGCGAGACACTTATATAAATTTATGTTTATCATTGTTAAGAGATCCAGCATATTCACATGATACTCTTAGGAAATTTAATGTTTTAACCCATAATGAATGTGGTGATTACATGTTTGGACATCCTGTTATAGTCAATGATAACCAACGAACAGGAAGTCAGATTGATATTCAATACTCATGTTCGGAAGTGATTATCGGGACAGTGACTACTGAACAAGGACTGGTCAATGGTTTCATAAATACAGGAAAAATTACATTTACAAGTGTTAGGTGTACCTTTCTTGAATATTCAAAGGCTAAAAAATTCTATGATATGTTCATTTTAAATTGAACTATATATTTTTTTTTTTTTTTAAATCAGTTCATATTTAGGTAGGGTTGATTTTAGGTTTGGTCATATAGATATTTAGGTAAGGCTGCGATATTGACACTACTAAATACCTAACCATAAAAATACCTTTATGGTTTATATGACAGACAATCTGTAAAATATTTTTTAATAAATGGAATCATCCAGTCTGCTATATCTATGTGGTTTTCATGTGAACCCTGTTTTGTTATAATAAGAATAACTTCATATATAATGAAAAAATTCTAATACAAGCATATATTTATTTATTTACCATAATTTTTGAAAATATATTTTCAATTTTCTTCTATAAATTTACCATGGTCTGTTACTGTAGGTGTTTACCACAGCTCTGTTTTTGTATATTTATACCAGGGGAGCCAGACAGATCACTAATAAGTGATCCAGTCACCAGAGACACTAGTGTGTTGTACCAGTCACCAGACACACTAGTGTGTTGTACCAGCTTCACACCAGTGGGCTATTTAGAATTTATTTCAGAAAAATTATGGTAAATCGCAAATACACAAATAAACAAAGAAAACAACTATATAATCATAGAAAGAAATTGGTATAGGTTATAAAAAAAATGAATAAAAATCTTCTAATTGATAATAATAAGATCAATGACAAGTTTTTACTAGGCCTAACTCTAATTATGAATCAAAATTTATGTTTAAAACTTTCAAATTTTTCTTCATTCCAATATTATGGAAAAGATAATATACTCCATATACATCCTGTATTATGTGAAATGAAGCCACTAGGTTTACTGGGCCAGTCATTAGATTCGCTTTATCTTTCAAAGAAAATTATACCTAAAGAAATTCAGATAATATACATTAGCCCTCATCATATTTTTTCTCACGAAACCAATGGCCAAATTACAGCTGATTTACTCTTAGGTGGTTTCAAGAATAATATTACGCCACTTTATCTCTTAAATGAACATGATCTAAATTCCCTTGTTGCAAATCCCTCTCACAGATTTAGACTTATAGATGGTCGATCGGTAGAAATGTTTGATAATATGTGGAAGCTAGGAACTAATGATTGTGCAATTGATAGTAAAGATCATAATAATGATTTATTGGGAATTCGTCCCATTTTGGGCTTGTGTGATTTATTTTCTATTTCTAAGCGTTTAATATATTTAACCCAATTGAGCGATTTGATCAATAAAATTCACCAAGTATTTAATATAATTAAATATTTTCCCTATCTAATACATCCATATCGTTTGCTGGTTTCTGAAACAGGGAAATTTTATATTATGTCATTTAGTCTCCTTCATTATTTATTTTCACCTCATGCTGAAACCAAAAAAATTAAAGATATTGTGTTTTCTCATCCCCAATCTTTAATACAACGTACTGAAAATATTGAAAATATTGAAAGTAATACTCTAAATAGAATCAAAGTTAAATGCAAAGAAAATTTAATAATAGCTAGCAAAGACTTCAAAATATATCATAATTATTTAGCTCAAAGTAATTGTCGTCTACTTCTCGATATGTTACACTCTCTATTTGTAACTATTATATGGATTGCTAATGGTGGAGGAGTTATACATAAACAACATACATTGGTACGCAATTATTTGACCTTACAAGGGAATATTACCTTAAAACCCACTCACTCCCAAAATCCATATAAAGTTACATCACGAAAACCTATTCATAATCCTAGACTACCTTCTTCTTCCCAACCACCATCTCAACTTGAACTAACATCATCTCCACCATCACCATTATCCAAAAATGTTAATCAACAACTGAATTGCAAGAATCCATATGGTTTATGTCATGCACAGATTATTTACAGCTCATTCCATACAGATGAAATCAAATGTAATGTGGCTCAACATGTTCATAATTATGGTTGCCTTCATTTGTTGAATTATACTCCAACAGTTCTTGAGGAAGCCTTTAGTGAAACATTAACATCACACAGAGATAATATTCTAACTGATGTAATTGAAAATGAGATCAATATAATTTTAGCATTTATATCCCAGATAAAAAAGGAGCTCGAGTCAACAATAATTTAATATATATATATATATATATATATATATATATATATATATATATATATATATATATATATATATATATATATATATATATATATATATATATATATATATATATATATATGAAAACTCAAACCCCAGAAGTGACTCGAACCCATACTCCCAGAAGCAACGCAACTGGTATGTACAAGACGCCTTAATCCACTTGACCATCACGACCGGACATAATGAGGTGATAGCCGAGGCTATTTGAACCACCCCACCGCCGGCACTCGGATAGTAATCTTGGGCATAGCATTTTACCAAATCACCTCATTCTTTGGGGCACACGTGAGGAACACAAATGCGAACAAGCCTGAATGGTCCCCAGGACAATATGCAACTGAAAACTCACACCCCAGAAGTGACTCGAACCCATACTCCCAGAAGCAACGCAACTGGTATGTACAAGACGCCTTAATCCACTTGACCATCACGACCGGACAAAATGAGGTGATAGCCGAGGCTATTTGAACCACCCCACCGCCGGCACTCGGATAGTAATCTTGGGCATAGCATTTTACCAAATCACCTCATTCTTTGGGGCACACGTGAGGAACACAAATGCGAACAAGCCTGAATGGTCCCCAGGACAATATGCAACTGAAAACTCACACCCCAGAAGTGACTCGAACCCATACTCCTAGAAGCAACGCAACTGGTATGTACAAGACGCCTTAATCCACTTGACCATCACGACCGGACATAATGAGGTGATAGCAGAGGCTATTTGAACCACCCCACCGCCGGCACTCGGATAGTAATCTTGGGCATAGCATTTTACCAAATCACCTCATTCTTTGGGGCACACGTGAGGAACACAAATGCAAACAAGCCTGAATGGTCCCCAGGACAATATGCAACTGAAAACTCACACCCCAGAAGTGACTCGAACCCATACTCCCAGAAGCAACGCAACTGGTATGTACAAGACGCCTTAATCCACTTGACCATCACGACCGGACATAATGAGGTGATAGCCGAGGCTATTTGAACCACCCCACCGCCGGCACTCGGATAGTAATCTTGGGCATAGCATTTTACCAAATCACCTCATTTTTTGGGGCACACGTGAGGAACACAAATGCGAACAAGCCTGAATGGTCCCCAGGACAATATGCAACTGAAAACTCACACCCCAGAAGTGACTCGAACCCATACTCCCAGAAGCAACGCAACTGGTATGTACAAGACGCCTTAATCCACTTGACCATCACGACCGGACATAATGAGGTGATAGCCGAGGCTATTTGAACCACCCCACCGCCGGCACTCGGATAGTAATCTTGGGCATAGCATTTTACCAAATCACCTCATTCTTTGGGGCACACGTGAGGAACACAAATGCGAACAAGCCTGAATGGTCCCCAGGACAATATGCAACTGAAAACTCACACCCCAGAAGTGACTCGAACCCATACTCCCAGAAGCAACGCAACTGGTATGTACAAGACGCCTTAATCCACTTGACCATCACGACCGGACATAATGAGGTGATAGCCGAGGCTATTTGAACCACCCCACCGCCGGCACTCGGATAGTAATCTTGGGCATAGCATTTTACCAAATCACCTCATTCTTTGGGGCACACATGAGGAACACAAATGCGAACAAGCCTGAATGGTCCCCAGGACAATATGCAACTGAAAACTCACACCCCAGAAGTGACTCGAACCCATACTCCCAGAAGCAACGCAACTGGTATGTACAAGACGCCTTAATCCACTTGACCATCACGACCGGACATAATGAGGTGATAGCCGAGGCTATTTGAACCACCCCACCGCCGGCACTCGGATAGTAATCTTGGGCATAGCATTTTACCAAATCACCTCATTCTTTGGGGCACACGTGAGGAACACAAATGCGAACAAGCCTGAATGGTCCCCAGGACAATATGCAACTGAAAACTCACACCCCAGAAGTGACTCGAACCCATACTCCCAGAAGCAACGCAACTGGTATGTACAAGACGCCTTAATCCACTTGACCATCACGACCGGACATAATGAGGTGATAGCCGAGGCTATTTGAACCACCCCACCGCCGGCACTCGGATAGTAATCTTGGGCATAGCATTTTACCAAATCACCTCATTCTTTGGGGCACACGTGAGGAACACAAATGCGAACAAGCCTGAATGGTCCCCAGGACAATATGCAACTGAAAACTCACACCCCAGAAGTGACTCGAACCCATACTCCCAGAAGCAACGCAACTGGTATGTACAAGACGCCTTAATCCACTTGACCATCACGACCGGACATAATGAGGTGATAGCCGAGGCTATTTGAACCACCCCACCGCCGGCACTCGGATAGTAATCTTGGGCATAGCATTTTACCAAATCACCTCATTCTTTGGGGCACACGTGAGGAACACAAATGCGAACAAGCCTGAATGGTCCCCAGGACAATATGCAACTGAAAACTCACACCCCAGAAGTGACTCGAACCCATACTCCCAGAAGCAACGCAACTGGTATGTACAAGACGCCTTAATCCACTTGACCATCACGACCGGACAAAATGAGGTGATAGCCGAGGCTATTTGAACCACCCCACCGCCGGCACTCGGATAGTAATCTTGGGCATAGCATTTTACCAAATCACCTCATTCTTTGGGGCACACGTGAGGAACACAAATGCGAACAAGCCTGAATGGTCCCCAGGACAATATGCAACTGAAAACTCACACCCCAGAAGTGACTCGAACCCATACTCCCAGAAGCAACGCAACTGGTATGTACAAGACGCCTTAATCCACTTGACCATCACGACCGGACATAATGAGGTGATAGCAGAGGCTATTTGAACCACCCCACCGCCGGCACTCGGATAGTAATCTTGGGCATAGCATTTTACCAAATCACCTCATTCTTTGGGGCACACGTGAGGAACACAAATGCGAACAAGCCTGAATGGTCCCCAGGACAATATGCAACTGAAAACTCACACCCCAGAAGTGACTCGAACCCATACTCCCAGAAGCAACGCAACTGGTATGTACAAGACGCCTTAATCCACTTGACCATCACGACCGGACATAATGAGGTGATAGCCGAGGCTATTTGAACCACCAAACCGCCGGCACTCGGATAGTAATCTTGGGCATAGCATTTTACCAAATCACCTCATTCTTTGGGGCACACGTGAGGAACACAAATGCGAACAAGCCTGAATGGTCCCCAGGACAATATGCAACTGAAAACTCACACCCCAGAAGTGACTCGAACCCATACTCCCAGAAGCAACGCAACTGGTATGTACAAGACGCCTTAATCCACTTGACCATCACGACCGGACATAATGAGGTGATAGCCGAGGCTATTTGAACCACCCCACCGCCGGCACTCGGATAGTAATCTTGGGCATAGCATTTTACCAAATCACCTCATTCCTTGGGGCACACGTGAGGAACACAAATGCGAACAAGCCTGAATGGTCCCCAGGACAATATGCAACTGAAAACTCACACCCCAGAAGTGACTCGAACCCATACTCCCAGAAGCAACGCAACTGGTATGTACAAGACGCCTTAATCCACTTGACCATCACGACCGGACATAATGAGGTGATAGCCGAGGCTATTTGAACCACCCCACCGCCGGCACTCGGATAGTAATCTTGGGCATAGCATTTTACCAAATCACCTCATTCTTTGGGGCACACGTGAGGAACACAAATGCGAACAAGCCTGAATGGTCCCCAGGACAATATGCAACTGAAAACTCACACCCCAGAAGTGACTCGAACCCATACTCCCAGAAGCAACGCAACTGGTATGTACAAGACGCCTTAATCCACTTGACCATCACGACCGGACATAATGAGGTGATAGCCGAGGCTATTTGAACCACCCCACCGCCGGCACTCGGATAGTAATCTTGGGCATAGCATTTTACCAAATCACCTCATTCTTTGGGGCACACGTGAGGAACACAAATGCGAACAAGCCTGAATGGTCCCCAGGACAATATGCAACTGAAAACTCACACCCCAGAAGTGACTCGAACCCATACTCCCAGAAGCAACGCAACTGGTATGTACAAGACGCCTTAATCCACTTGACCATCACGACCGGACATAATGAGGTGATAGCCGAGGCTATTTGAACCACCCCACCGCCGGCACTCGGATAGTAATCTTGGGCATAGCATTTTACCAAATCACCTCATTCTTTGGGGCACACGTGAGGAACACAAATGCGAACAAGCCTGAATGGTCCCCAGGACAATATGCAACTGAAAACTCACACCCCAGAAGTGACTCGAACCCATACTCCCAGAAGCAACGCAACTGGTATGTACAAGACGCCTTAATCCACTTGACCATCACGACCGGACATAATGAGGTGATAGCCGAGGCTATTTGAACCACCCCACCGCCGGCACTCGGATAGTAATCTTGGGCATAGCATTTTACCAAATCACCTCATTCTTTGGGGCACACGTGAGGAACACAAATGCGAACAAGCCTGAATGGTCCCCAGGACAATATGCAACTGAAAACTCACACCCCAGAAGTGACTCGAACCCATACTCCCAGAAGCAACGCAACTGGTATGTACAAGACGCCTTAATCCACTTGACCATCACGACCGGACATAATGAGGTGATAGCCGAGGCTATTTGAACCACCCCACCGCCGGCACTCGGATAGTAATCTTGGGCATAGCATTTTACCAAATCACCTCATTCTTTGGGGCACACGTGAGGAACACAAATGCGAACAAGCCTGAATGGTCCCCAGGACAATATGCAACTGAAAACTCACACCCCAGAAGTGACTCGAACCCATACTCCCAGAAGCAACGCAACTGGTATGTACAAGACGCCTTAATCCACTTGACCATCACGACCGGACATAATGAGGTGATAGCCGAGGCTATTTGAACCACCCCACCGCCGGCACTCGGATAGTAATCTTGGGCATAGCATTTTACCAAATCACCTCATTCTTTGGGGCACACGTGAGGAACACAAATGCGAACAAGCCTGAATGGTCCCCAGGACAATATGCAACTGAAAACTCACACCCCAGAAGTGACTCGAACCCATACTCCCAGAAGCAACGCAACTGGTATGTACAAGACGCCTTAATCCACTTGACCATCACGACCGGACATAATGAGGTGATAGCCGAGGCTATTTGAACCACCCCACCGCCGGCACTCGGATAGTAATCTTGGGCATAGCATTTTACCAAATCACCTCATTCTTTGGGGCACACGTGAGGAACACAAATGCGAACAAGCCTGAATGGTCCCCAGGACAATATGCAACTGAAAACTCACACCCCAGAAGTGACTCGAACCCATACTCCCAGAAGCAACGCAACTGGTATGTACAAGACTCCTTAATCCACTTGACCATCACGACCGGACATAATGAGGTGATAGCCGAGGCTATTTGAACCACCCCACCGCCGGCACTCGGATAATAATCTTGGGCATAGCATTTTACCAAATCACCTCATTCTTTGGGGCACACATGAGGAACACAAATGCGAACAAGCCTGAATGGTCCCCAGGACAATATGCAACTGAAAACTCACACCCCAGAAGTGACTCGAACCCATACTCCCAGAAGCAACGCAACTGGTATGTACAAGACGCCTTAATCCACTTGACCATCACGACCGGACATAATGAGGTGATAGCCGAGGCTATTTGAACCACCCCACCGCCGGCACTCGGATAGTAATCTTGGGCATAGCATTTTACCAAATCACCTCATTCTTTGGGGCACACGTGAGGAACACAAATGCGAACAAGCCTGAATGGTCCCCAGGACAATATGCAACTGAAAACTCACACCCCAGAAGTGACTCGAACCCATACTCCCAGAAGCAACGCAACTGGTATGTACAAGACGCCTTAATCCACTTGACCATCACGACCGGACAAAATGAGGTGATAGCCGAGGCTATTTGAACCACCCCACCGCCGGCACTCGGATAGTAATCTTGGGCATAGCATTTTACCAAATCACCTCATTCTTTGGGGCACACGTGAGGAACACAAATGCGAACAAGCCTGAATGGTCCCCAGGACAATATGCAACTGAAAACTCACACCCCAGAAGTGACTCGAACCCATACTCCCAGAAGCAACGCAACTGGTATGTACAAGACGCCTTAATCCACTTGACCATCACGACCGGACATAATGAGGTGATAGCAGAGGCTATTTGAACCACCCCACCGCCGGCACTCGGATAGTAATCTTGGGCATAGCATTTTACCAAATCACCTCATTCTTTGGGGCACACGTGAGGAACACAAATGCGAACAAGCCTGAATGGTCCCCAGGACAATATGCAACTGAAAACTCACACCCCAGAAGTGACTCGAACCCATACTCCCAGAAGCAACGCAACTGGTATGTACAAGACGCCTTAATCCACTTGACCATCACGACCGGACATAATGAGGTGATAGCCGAGGCTATTTGAACCACCAAACCGCCGGCACTCGGATAGTAATCTTGGGCATAGCATTTTACCAAATCACCTCATTCTTTGGGGCACACGTGAGGAACACAAATGCGAACAAGCCTGAATGGTCCCCAGGACAATATGCAACTGAAAACTCACACCCCAGAAGTGACTCGAACCCATACTCCCAGAAGCAACGCAACTGGTATGTACAAGACGCCTTAATCCACTTGACCATCACGACCGGACATAATGAGGTGATAGCCGAGGCTATTTGAACCACCCCACCGCCGGCACTCGGATAGTAATCTTGGGCATAGCATTTTACCAAATCACCTCATTCCTTGGGGCACACGTGAGGAACACAAATGCGAACAAGCCTGAATGGTCCCCAGGACAATATGCAACTGAAAACTCACACCCCAGAAGTGACTCGAACCCATACTCCCAGAAGCAACGCAACTGGTATGTACAAGACGCCTTAATCCACTTGACCATCACGACCGGACATAATGAGGTGATAGCCGAGGCTATTTGAACCACCCCACCGCCGGCACTCGGATAGTAATCTTGGGCATAGCATTTTACCAAATCACCTCATTCTTTGGGGCACACGTGAGGAACACAAATGCGAACAAGCCTGAATGGTCCCCAGGACAATATGCAACTGAAAACTCACACCCCAGAAGTGACTCGAACCCATACTCCCAGAAGCAACGCAACTGGTATGTACAAGACGCCTTAATCCACTTGACCATCACGACCGGACATAATGAGGTGATAGCCGAGGCTATTTGAACCACCCCACCGCCGGCACTCGGATAGTAATCTTGGGCATAGCATTTTACCAAATCACCTCATTCTTTGGGGCACACGTGAGGAACACAAATGCGAACAAGCCTGAATGGTCCCCAGGACAATATGCAACTGAAAACTCACACCCCAGAAGTGACTCGAACCCATACTCCCAGAAGCAACGCAACTGGTATGTACAAGACGCCTTAATCCACTTGACCATCACGACCGGACATAATGAGGTGATAGCCGAGGCTATTTGAACCACCCCACCGCCGGCACTCGGATAGTAATCTTGGGCATAGCATTTTACCAAATCACCTCATTCTTTGGGGCACACGTGAGGAACACAAATGCGAACAAGCCTGAATGGTCCCCAGGACAATATGCAACTGAAAACTCACACCCCAGAAGTGACTCGAACCCATACTCCCAGAAGCAACGCAACTGGTATGTACAAGACGCCTTAATCCACTTGACCATCACGACCGGACATAATGAGGTGATAGCCGAGGCTATTTGAACCACCCCACCGCCGGCACTCGGATAGTAATCTTGGGCATAGCATTTTACCAAATCACCTCATTCTTTGGGGCACACGTGAGGAACACAAATGCGAACAAGCCTGAATGGTCCCCAGGACAATATGCAACTGAAAACTCACACCCCAGAAGTGACTCGAACCCATACTCCCAGAAGCAACGCAACTGGTATGTACAAGACGCCTTAATCCACTTGACCATCACGACCGGACATAATGAGGTGATAGCCGAGGCTATTTGAACCACCCCACCGCCGGCACTCGGATAGTAATCTTGGGCATAGCATTTTACCAAATCACCTCATTCTTTGGGGCACACGTGAGGAACACAAATGCGAACAAGCCTGAATGGTCCCCAGGACAATATGCAACTGAAAACTCACACCCCAGAAGTGACTCGAACCCATACTGCCAGAAGGAACGCAACTGGTATGTACAAGACGCCTTAATCCACTTGACCATCACGACCGGACATAATGAGGTGATAGCCGAGGCTATTTGAACCACCCCACCGCCGGCACTCGGATAGTAATCTTGGGCATAACATTTTACCAAATCACCTCATTCTTTGGGGCACACGTGAGGAACACAAATGCGAACAAGCCTGAATGGTCCCCAGGACCATATGCAACTGAAAACTCACACCCCAGAAATGACTCGAACCCATACTCCCAGAAGCAACGCAACTGGTATGTACAAGACGCCTTAATCCACTTGACCATCACGACCGGACATAATGGTTCAAATAGCCGCGGCTATCACCTCATTATAACCGGTCGTGATGGTCAAGTGGATTAAGGCGTCTTGTACATACCAGTTGCGTTGCTTCTGGGAGTATGGGTTCGAGTCACTTCTGGGGTGTGAGTTTTCAGTTGCATATTGTCCTGGGGACCATTCAGGCTTGTTCGCATTTGTGTTCCTCACGTGTGCCCCAAAGAATGAGGTGATTTGGTAAAATGCTATGCCCAAGATTACTATCCGAGTGCCGGCGGTGGGGTGGTTCAAATAGCCTCGGCTATCACCTCATTATGTCCGGTCGTGATGGTCAAGTGGATTAAGGCGTCTTGTACATACCAGTTGCGTTGCTTCTGGGAGTATGGGTTCGAGTCACTTCTGGGGTGTGAGTTTTCAGTTGCATATTGTCCTGGGGACCATTCAGGCTTGTTCGCATTTGTGTTCCTCACGTGTGCCCCAAAGAATGAGGTGATTTGGTAAAATGCTATGCCCAAGATTACTATCTGAGTGCCGGCGGTGGGGTGGTTCAAATAGCCTCGGCTATCACCTCATTATGTCCGGTCGTGATGGTCAAGTGGATTAAGGCGTCTTGTACATACCAGTTGCGTTGCTTCTGGGAGTATGGGTTCGAGTCACTTCTGGGGTGTGAGTTTTCAGTTGCATATTGTCCTGGGGACCATTCAGGCTTGTTCGCATTTGTGTTCCTCACGTGTGCCCCAAAGAATGAGGTGATTTGGTAAAATGCTATGCCCAAGATTACTATCCGAGTGCCGGCGGTGGGGTGGTTCAAATAGCCTCGGCTATCACCTCATTATGTCCGGTCGTGATGGTCAAGTGGATTAAGGCGTCTTGTACATACCAGTTGCGTTGCTTCTGGGAGTATGGGTTCGAGTCACTTCTGGGGTGTGAGTTTTCAGTTGCATATTGTCCTGGGGACCATTCAGGCTTGTTCGCATTTGTGTTCCTCACGTGTGCCCCAAAGAATGAGGTGATTTGGTAAAATGCTATGCCCAAGATTACTATCCGAGTGCCGGCGGTGGGGTGGTTCAAATAGCCTCGGCTATCACCTCAATATGTCCGGTCGTGATGGTCAAGTGGATTAAGGCGTCTTGTACATACCAGTTGCATTGCTTCTGGGAGTATGGGTTCGAGTCACTTCTGGAGTGTGAGTTTTCAGTTGCATATTGTCCTGGGGACCATTCAGGCTTGTTCGCATTTGTGTTCCTCACGTGTGCCCCAAAGAATGAGGTGATTTGGTAAAATGCTATGCCCAAGATTACTATCCGAGTGCCGGCGGTGGGGTGGTTCAAATAGCCTCGGCTATCACCTCATTATGTCCGGTCGTGATGGTCAAGTGGATTAAGGCGTCTTGTACATACCAGTTGCGTTGCTTCTGGGAGTATGGGTTCGAGTCACTTCTGGGGTGTGAGTTTTCAGTTGCATATTGTCCTGGGGACCATTCAGGTTTGTTCGCATTTGTGTTCCTCACGTGTGCCCCAAAGAATGAGGTGATTTGGTAAAATGCTATGCCCAAGATTACTATCCGAGTGCCGGCGGTGGGGTGGTTCAAATAGCCTCGGCTATCACCTCATTATCTCCGGTCGTGATGGTCAAGTGGATTAAGGCGTCTTGTACATACCAGTTGCATTGCTTCTGGGAGTATGGGTTCGAGTCACTTCTGGGGTGTGAGTTTTCAGTTGCATATTGTCCTGGGGACCATTCAGGCTTGTTCGCATTTGTGTTCCTCACGTGTGCCCCAAAGAATGAGGTGATTTGGTAAAATGCTATGCCCAAGATTACTATCCGAGTGCCGGCGGTAGGGTGGTTCAAATAGCCTCGGCTATCACCTCATTATGTCCGGTCGTGATGGTCAAGTGGATTAAGGCGTCTTGTACATACCAGTTGCGTTGCTTCTGGGAGTATGGGTTCGAGTCACTTCTGGGGTGTGAGTTTTCAGTTGCATATTGTCCTGGGGACCATTCAGGCTTGTTCGCATTTGTGTTCCTCACGTGTGCCCCAAAGAATGAGGTGATTTGGTAAAATGCTATGCCCAAGATTACTATCCGAGTGCCGGCGGTGGGGTGGTTCAAGTAGCCTCGGCTATCACCTCATTATGTCCGGTCGTGATGGTCAAGTGGATTAAGGCGTCTTGTACATACCAGTTGCATTGCTTCTTGGAGTATGGGTTCGAGTCACTTCTGGGGTGTGAGTTTTCAGTTGCATATTGTCCTGGGGACCATTCAGGCTTGTTCGCATTTGTGTTCCTTACGTGTGCCCCAAAGAATGAGGTGATTTGGTAAAATGCTATGCCCAAGATTACTATCCGAGTGCCGGAGGTGGGGTGGTTCAAATAGCCTCGGCTCTCACCTCATTATGTCCGGTCGTGATGGTCAAGTGGATTAAGGCGTCTTGTACATACCAGTTGCGTTGCTTCTGGGAGTATGGGTTCGAGTCACTTCTGGGGTGTGAGTTTTCAGTTGCATATTGTCCTGGGGACCATTCAGGCTTGTTCGCATTTGTGTTCCTCACGTGTGCCCCAAAGAATGAGGTGATTTGGTAAAATGCTATGCCCAAGATTACTATCCGAGTGCCGGCGGTGGGGTGGTTCAAATAGCCTCGGCTATCACCTCATTATGTCCGGTCGTGATGGTCAAGTGGATTAAGGCGTCTTGTACATACCAGTTGCGTTGCTTCTGGGAGTATGGGTTCGAGTCACTTCTGGGGTGTGAGTTTTCAGTTGCATATTGTCCTGGGGACCATTCAGGCTTGTTCGCATTTGTGTTCCTCACGTGTGCCCCAAAGAATGAGGTGATTTGGTAAAATGCTATGCCCAAGATTACTATCTGAGTGCCGGCGGTGGGGTGGTTCAAATAGCCTCGGCTATCACCTCATTATGTCCGGTCGTGATGGTCAAGTGGATTAAGGCGTCTTGTACATACCAGTTGCGTTGATTCTGGGAGTATGGGTTCGAGTCACTTCTGGGGTGTGAGTTTTCAGTTGCATATTGTCCTGGGGACCATTCAGGCTTGTTCGCATTTGTGTTCCTCACGTGTGCCCCAAAGAATGAGGTGATTTGGTAAAATGCTATGCCCAAGATTACTATCCGAGTGCCGGCGGTGGGGTGGTTCAAATAGCCTCGGCTATCACCTCATTATGTCCGGTCGTGATGGTCAAGTGGATTAAGGCGTCTTGTACATACCAGTTGCGTTGCTTCTGGGAGTATGGGTTCGAGTCACTTCTGGGGTGTGAGTTTTCAGTTGCATATTGTCCTGGGGACCATTCAGGCTTGTTCGCATTTGTGTTCCTCACGTGTGCCCCAAAGAATGAGGTGATTTGGTAAAATGCTATGCCCAAGATTACTATCCGAGTGCCGGCGGTGGGGTGGTTCAAATAGCCTCGGCTATCACCTCATTATGTCCGGTCGTGATGGTCAAGTGGATTAAGGCGTCTAGTACATACCAGTTGCATTGCTTCTGGGAGTATGGGTTCGAGTCACTTCTGGAGTGTGAGTTTTCAGTTGCATATTGTCCTGGGGACCATTCAGGCTTGTTCGCATTTGTGTTCCTCACGTGTGCCCCAAAGAATGAGGTGATTTGGTAAAATGCTATGCCCAAGATTACTATCCGAGTGCCGGCGGTGGGGTGGTTCAAATAGCCTCGGCTATCACCTCATTATGTCCG
>NC_091150.1:12896175-13151175 GCF_040958095.1 Procambarus clarkii
TCAATCCTCTCCGCTTCTTACATCAAGCCCAATTCACTAACCAGCGTCTTCTACGATGGGCTTTATATCTGCAAGATTTCAACCTGGAGATCCGCTATATCAAGGGTTATGACACCATCATAGCCGACGCCCTCTCCAGAGTTTATGAGGTAGAAGCAACTCCAACTATTACTGCACCACATGAAGACGTAACTTCTTCCAGAACCGCAGGCTTCGGGGGAGAGTTGTGACGATAATCTCTTTCAAGAGAGATTGAGCCTGCTCTTCCCTACATAATTACGTCAAAATACAAGATACTATATACAAGATACGTTCACTAAGTATCGCCAAACGTTTTGCCCAGAGAGCAAATCGTACCCAGCACACCTGGCCACCGCTGTAACCAGCTAACTGCTCATCCTTTGCCTGCCTGTTGCTGATTGGCTGGTGTCTCGTCGCGCCTGCCCTCCGCCACCACCACAAGTCGACGTCTGGGCTGCAGTGCGCCAGTCTCGTCAGAATACCTCAGTGCTCCATGCAGTTGACATTTCTCGCTGGTAGACTAAGCCTTGGATTTTATGTACTAAGGGAGGTGGCAGCTCGAAGCCAGTATTCCAGCACTCATATTTTATTTTGCTATCACTGTAATTTACTTGTCTTAGCGTAACTTTTCATTTGCCAGTGATTATTCATGTTATTTTGTTTGTTGACTTGTCTTGCATATTTTTATGAGATTGCCTTTATTCATGTCTTGTTTTTCTAGAGTAATTAAAATTTCATTGTTTATATACTTGTGTTTTGTGTGTCTTCCCATTACCTTACCACAGACGAAAGGACCAACTTTTCTCTTTTTTTTTATTATGTGACGAGGCCCTGCCCCTAGATTTTGAAACAGCCGAACACCAACGCTTTACTGTCACAATATATAATATATATATATATATATATATATATATATATATATATATATATATATATATATATATATATATATATATATATATATATATATATATATACATATATATATGTCGTACCTAGTAGCCAGAACGCACTTCTGAGCCTACTATGCAAGGCTCGATTTGCCTAATAAGCCAAGTTTTCCTGAATTAAAATATTTTCTTGAATTTTTTTCTTATGAAATGATAAAGGTACCCATTTCATTATGTATAAGGTCAATTTTTTTTATGGGAGTTAAATTTAACATAGATATATGACCGAACCTAACCAACCCTACCTAACCTAACCTAACCTATCTTAATAGGTTAGGCTAGGTTAGGTAGCCGAAAAAGTTAGGTTAGGTTAGGTTAGGTAGGTTAGGTAGTCGAAAAACAATTAATTTATGAAAACTTGGCTTATTAGGCAAATCGGGCCTTGCATAGTAGGCTGAGAAGTGCGTTCTGGCTACTAGGTACGACATATATATATATGTCGTACGACATGTATATATATATGTTGGCTATTAGGTACGACATATATATATATATATATATATGTATATATATACATATGTCGTACGACATATATATATATATGTCGTATCTAGTAGCCAGAATGCAGTTCTCAGCGTACCATGCAAGGCCCGATTTGCCTAATAAGCCAAGTTTTACTGAATTAATATATTTGCTCTAATTTTTTTCTGATGAAATGATAAAGGTACCCATTTCATTATGTATGAAGTCAATTTTTTTTATTGAGTTAAAATTAACGTAGATATATGACCGAACCAAACCAACCCTACCAAACCTAACCTAACCTATCTTTATTCGTTAGGTTAGGTAAGGTAGCCGAAAAAGTTAGGTTAGGTTAGGTTAGGTAGGTTAGGTAGTCGAAAAACAATGAATTCATGAAAACTTGGCTTATTAGGCAAATCGGGCCTTGCATAGTAGGCTGAGAAGTGCGTCAAGCCACTGTCAATGTGAGAGAACTCGTGTCCAGCTTATATAAGCTGGACACGAGTTCTCTCACATTGACAGTGGCTTGACGAAAAATGCAGACTGACCCCTCACTCATCTGGTGCCTTCGGGAGGTAGAGATGTTTGAGATATATATATCTCGAACTATCTACTTCTTTTGTAAGGTCTGATGGCGTAGTGGGTTAAAGCATACTAGTTATGCCAGCTACTGGAAGGTAGTTGTGCTTTCTGGGTTCGAGTCCCACTGGTGGGTGTTGTCCAAAGATTGTATGTATATATATATATATATATATATATATATATCTATATATATATATATATATATATATATATTTATATATATATATATATATATATATATATATATATATATATATATATATATATATATATATGTTACCTAGTAGCCAGAACGCACTACTCAGCCTACTATGCAAGGCTCGATTTGCCTAATAAGCCAAGTTTTCAAGAATTATTTATTTTTTTCTTATGAAATGATAAATCAACCCATTTCATTATGTATGAGGTCAATTTTTTTTATTGGAGTTAAAATTAACGTAGATATATGGCCGAACCTAACCAACCCTACCTAACCTAACCTAACCTATCTTTATAGGTTAGGTTAGGTTAGGTAGCCGAAAAAGTTAGGTTAGGTTAAGTTAGGTAGTCGAAAAACAGTTAATTCATGAAAACTTGGCTTATTAGGCAAATCGTGCCTTGCATAGTAGGCTGAGAAGTGCGTTCTGGCTACTAGGTACGACATATATATATATATATATATATATATATATATATATATGTCGTACCTAATAGCCAGAACGCACTTCTCAGCCTACTATTCAAGGCCCGATTTGCCTAATAAGCCAAGTTTTCATGAATTAATGTTTTTTCGTCTACCTAACCTACCTAACCTAACCTAACCTAGCTTTTTTTGGCTACCTAACCTAACCTTACCTATATATATAGGTTAGGTTAGGTTAGGTAGGGTTGGTTAGGTTCGGTCATATATCTACGTTAATTTTAACTCCAATAAAAAAAAATTGACCTCATACATAGAGAAAAGGGTTGCTTTATCATTTCATAAGAAAAAAATTATAGTAAATATATTAATTCAGGAAAACTTGGCTTATTAGGCAAATCGGGCCTTGAATAGTAGGCTGAGAAGTGAGTTCTGGCTACTAGGTACGACATATATATATATATATATATATATATATATATATATATATATATATATATATATATATATATATATATATATATATATATATGTATATTATTAAATTTGACCGAAAAAGTAAGATTAATAACTCTAACACGAATTTTCTCAATCTTTCGTACATTTCTTTCCACTGTTGGTGGTAATTCAAAAATCAATTCTCCAAAATTCATTTTTATTTCTAGTCTGACGCGACACTTGAGCGCGTTTCGTAAAACTTATTACATTTTCAAAGACTTTAGTTTAAACATACACAACTGAATAGAACTTACACATCTCCGATTTGTTTATATCTACATTTGAGTGAGGTGGATGGGGTGAGGCAGTATTTAATAAGGTATTAATTTCATCAACACAAGACAGAACACGAAACAATGGGTATTGAATAGAAGTGATTGTAGAAAGCCTATTGGTCCATATTTCTTGATGCATCTATATTGGAGCGGAGTCTTGAGGTGGGTAGAATATAGTTGTGCATTAATTGGCTGTTGATTGCTGGTGTTGACTTCTTGATGTGTAGTGCCTCGCAAACGTCAAGCCACCTGCTATCGCTGTATCTATCGATGATTTCTGTGTTGTTTACTAGGATTTCTCTGGTGATGGTTTGGTTGTGGGAAGAGATTATATGTTCCTTAATGGAGCCCTGTTGCTTATGCATCGTTAAACACCTAGAAAGAGATGTTGTTGTCTTGCCTATATACTGGGTATTTTGGAGCTTGCAGTCCCCAAGAGGGCCTTTGAAGGCATAGACGACGTTGGTCTCTTTTAAAGAGTTCTGTTTTGTGTCTGGAGAGTTTCTCATGAGTAGGCTGGCCGTTTTTCTGGTTTTATAGTAAATCGTCAGTTGTATCCTCTGATTTTTGTCTGTAGGGATAACGTTTCTATTAACAATATCTTTCAGGACCCTTTCCTCCGTTTTATGAGCTGTGGAAAAGAAGTTCCTGTAAAATAGTCTAATAGGGGGTATAGGTGTTGTGTTGGTTGTCTCTTCAGAGGTTGCATGGCGTTTCACTTTCCTTCTTATGATGTCTTCGACGAAACCATTGGAGAAGCCGTTGTTGACTAGGACCTGCCTTACCCTACAGAGTTCTTCGTAACTCTCCCTGCCCAACTCCCCCCCCCCCTAGTCCTCTCCACCATTCTCTCCTCACCCGTCTCCTCGGCCTCCCAACCATTTCTCATTCCACTGTCCCCTTGTCCTCCCTACCATCCCCTCTTCCTTCCCACCATGTCCCACTCCCCTGTCCCTTTGTCCTCCCCACCATTCTCCATTCCCCCATCCCCTCGTCCCCTCTATCCCAAACTCCCCCGTCCCCTCGTTCTTCCCATCATTACCCCCTCTCTTGTCTCCTCGTCCTCCACACCATCTCTCACTTCTGTCCCCTTGTCATCCCCACCATTCCCCACTCCCTCGTATGATGCCTTCCCAAATGGTCTGATGTTCCCATCAGAAAATAGGGAACATCAAGAGATCTGATGTTCGTATCACTGAAATATAAGCAAAACAGTTAAAAAATGAAATGAAAATAAAAAAAAAAAAATAAACTATACTCACAAAATGAATGGTATAGTAAACAACACAGCTCAATTTCAACGTAATTCACACAAAATAATTAAATCAAAATGAAAATAAATCAAAATCTATGAAAATTCAATTTATCATTGCAATCAGAAACTTTGAAATGGAATTGAAACATATTTAGTGTACCATGTGTTTTGCTCTTAAATGCCACAGATGGCGCTGTTTGTCAAGAAAAGCATAGTTTTACCTGTCACAGTTGTGGCACTTATACTCATACTTACAAAATGAATGGTATGGTAAACAACACAGCTCAATTCCAACACAATGTCACACAAAGTAATTCAATAAAAATAAAAAAAATCGAAATCTATGAAAATATAATTTATCAATGTAATCGGAAACATTGAAATGGAATTTGTGACATATTTAGTATAGCATGCTAAATGGCACTCGGATAGTAATCTTGGGCATAGCATTTTATCAAATCACCTCATTCTTTGGGGCACACGTGAGGAACACAAATGTGCCGGCGGGGAAGTGGTTCAAATAGCTTCGGCTATCACTTCCTTTTGTCCGGTCGTGATGGTCAAGCGGATTAAGGCGTCCCTGTACATACCAGTTGCGTTGCTCCTGGCAGTATGGGTTCGAATCACTTCTGGGGTGTGAGTTTTTCAGATATATATATAATATATATATATATATATATATATATATATATATTATATATATATATATATATATATATATATATATTGTGACGGGAAAGTGTTGGAGTAGAGTTGTTCAGCAGTCCTCCAATGGCACGTGTCAATGCGTAGTCACACTTACAAATAAAAGATAGACTGCTTGCCTGTTGTCTGTGGTAAGTGAGAAGGAGGAACACGTAAAACACAAAGTATGAACAATGAAACTTTAATATATACTTTAAACATAAATAAAAATAAAGACAAATCTCGGGGAAATGAATAGTGCAATTAAATAACAATGATAAATGCAAAAACAATGTGAGACAAAATAGTAAATGGTGAAATGGTGCTGAGAATATTGGCTATGGCTGAGACCTCCCTTTGTATACAAAACTTAGAGCTTAGTATGCCAGAGAGAGATGTCAACTCTTAGAGCACAAAGAATATTCTGAAGTTGATGGCTGGTCCAGGCTCAGACATCGACTCAGGTAGATGGCACTGAGGTGCAGTGTGTGGTTGGCAAGTCACCAATCAGGAGCAGGCAGGCTGGGATGGTGTTATGATCTCAGCCTACAGGAAAAACGAGTCTCCCCCTTGAGAGTTATTCAACAAGCCTGACCTAACTAGAAAGTATAGGAAATATAGAGGCAATAACACAGATGTAAAATAGTTTGTTGGATTCAATGAACAGTTTAAGATTATGGGCAGTGCACAAGAAAGCAGATAAATGACTGATTTGGAGATGTGGAAAATTTGCTGGAGGCGTGAGGCTTGCTTCTGGAGGGCTTTGGCCTCACTTGAGGCCAGACATCGCAGGGGGAAAGCCGCGCTCCGTTGAGCTCCCGTCAGAAAGGAACCCCTAGTGATATATCTCCAAGAGAAGAGAAGGGTGCAGACGTGCCAGCTGTGGAATCGAGTTGAGAACTTTGTGGTCTCAAGTCCTGGACGGCTAGGAGAGTATTAAGCCGCCCAGAGACATTATCGTGGGCCGTGGCAGCGCCCTGACTAGGCTTCATCAGAGGGAGGAGCGCCCTCGACCAGATAATCTGTGGTAAGCAGGATTTATGCCAGTTCATAGTGATTGCTTGTAGTTGGTCATGTGCCCTGCGACAGTAGCAATGTTTATTGATAAGTTAGACATGTTTTGGTAAGGCAGGAAGCCTAAATAAGAGGACGGAGATGAGAGAGACAGCTGGAGGGACGAGCAGCGCGTCCTCTTCCATCGACCGTTTTGAGCCAACTGACTGAAGGGCGGCGGAGGAGAGTGTGTAGGCCCGCCGGGCGAGGTGGAGCATGGACCCACCCAACGGGGGAGTCCACTCCCACAGTATGTAGAGGACAGATAGAGGTTGGAGGCAAACATATTGTGTGATTATTTTTGTTTGTGTTAAAGGGGAAACATTTTTATTGGAGTGTCAATGGGTTGCAGGTTTGCCTTTGGGGAAGAAGTTGCTGAGAACTTCGAAGCCAGCACAGATGAAGTAATTGATGAGACTCCAAGGTAGTGGAGGAGAGGACCTCGAGCTGTGAGGAGAAGCAGTGAAGAGGAGTGTCACGTGCTTCTGTAGAGGTGGTGAAGCACCATAGTTGCTCGAGGGAACTTCATGGTGTAGCAGCCAGGAGAGCTGTGGAGGAACCCAGCAGAAGTTGTGAAGCACCGTAGTTGCTCAAGGAAAACTTCATGCTAGCAACCTGGAGGAGCTGCAGAGGATCCAGGTAGTTAAACCCGGAAGAACCTGAAGAGATCAGGGTAGTGAACTTCCAGAGGTGGAAGGGAAGTTCTGGTGGATTACTTGTAGGGAGTTGATAGTGTTTGGTTGTCATTAGCGTGCAAGACGCAGTGAGAGGTGAGTGATTGTTTGCATTCTTATGTCAAGGAGTGTTTTATACTGAAGTTAAGAGTTACAGTCGTAGGCTGGATTACCTACAGTTGTATGTGTTCTAGGACTGATAGAGTGATTGATTGATCATTGTTGTGTATCAAGGAACATTTACACTGATATATGTTATTGCATTCACATGCTGATTTTCTTTGTACACATCTATAGATACATATATATATTCTCTTGCTGATAGTGCAACATTGTAGTATAAGACTTGATCTACTTGAAGAGGTAGATAGTATCAGGTGGGGAATCAGAAGATAGGATACCACTTGATAAGCTGATGATAGAGTTCTGATGGTGTTGGAGTGCAATCTAATTGTAATAGTATACAGCATAGGATTCATTATTATTGTATGTGTGTATGTATTGTGTATGTGCTTTGTCCAGTAAATTTATTCCAGTTTGCTGGTGTTTGCCCTTGTCCTAGTGAGGCTTCCCAGGAAATAGTAAAGAAGGAGAGAGAGAAAGAACCAAGAACCACTGCTGTGGACAGGGTAGAAGGTAATACTATTAAGTCAAAGGGGATTGAAGAGATCATTTCACCTAGGGAGAGAGTGGGGAGTCACAGTGGTTCGAGTGGGTGTGTGCTCGTGACAACGAGGCTAAGTGTTGGAGCCGCATCCCCTAAACGTGTGACGCTGAGCCCCTCTCCAAGAGCCAGAAGCGCCCAGGGTGATCTCCTGGTAAAGTATAAACACTCTACCGAGTTGTGGGTTGGGTTGTCCGTAGAGAAGGATCAACACGACAACACCACCAACACACAAACTATAATAAATTGGGGGCCTGTGTCCGGGAGAGTGAACTGACGCACCCACACCCTGTCCAAGAGTGGATTTGTACACCCTTGCTGAAATAGATAAACTGTGTGACCGCAGGTGTATACTCTCTCTCTTGGGAAGACTCACAGGATAAGGTGGATAAGGTGCAAGCGTTTGTGGAGTCAGGCAAGCCTGAGGACTTGGAAGGTTGCACGAGGGATCAATTGAAACAAATAGCAGAAAAATGTGGCATTAGGTTAAAAGCATCTAAAGTAGCTGAGATGAAGGATGAGATCCTGAGGCATTTGAGAGCCAGAAGTGAAGCGGCAGAGCAAGGAGCCCAAAAAGGAGCTGAAAGTGGAAAGGAGGATGATGGGCAGGATGATGTGAGATCCCAGGGATCGAGTAGGAGCAGCAAGAGTAGCCTCAGTAGCAGGAGTAACCGGAATAGGAGCTTGGAATGATTCCAGTTAGAGCTCCAGATGCAGCGTGAGGACAAGGAGAGACAGTTCCAGCTGGAAAAGATGAAATTAGAACTCCAGATGAAAAATGAAGCCTAGAAGGAAAAAGAGAAAACCAAACTCGAAGTAGAAAAAGAGAAAATCAGAGTAAGAGAACTGGAGTTGGAACAAGAGAAAGAAAAAGAGAAAGCAAAACTAGTGGTCGAAAAAAAAAGCCCAGGTCGAAAAAGAAAAAGAGAGAACAAAACAAATGCAGATAGAAGGGAATAGAACCTTGGCTGAGCAAAGGATTGAACATGGGTTGCCAGAGAGCACCACCCAGGTATCACACTCACCAGATGTTATTGTTAGGGAGAAGGACATTCCCTTGTTTGTTCCCGAAGAGGCAGAGAGCTTCTTCGAACATTTTGAAAAATTAGCCAGCATCAAGGAGTGGCCACAGGAGGAATGGGCCCAGCTGGTCCAGTTAAGATTGACCGGTGCAGCCAGGGAGGCATACACCCAATTGTCATTAGAAGAGTGCCAGGATTATGCCATAGTAAAGAGCAGCATATTGCGCTCGTTTCAGCTAACCCCAGAAGCTTATAGGAAGCGCTTCAGAGAGATGATCAAAATTGGAGCATGTGCCTTTGCTGAGACAGCAAGGGATCTGGAAAGACGATTCCAGAAGTGGATTGAGGCTGCTGGAGTCGGATCTTACGCTGACCTGAAGCAACTGATGGTCATGGAGATGATGCATCCCGAAACAAAGTTCAAGATCCAAGAAGCAGGGATAAAGAAGGCGAAAGATGCCGCAGATAGGGCAGATATGATTATGGAAGCATACAAGAGCTTGAGGGAGAACAGAGTGAGAAGCGAGGTGAGACGCAGCAATGGCAGATCCAGTGGAGTCTGGGGAGGAAGAAATTATGAAAGACCCAGAAGAGTCTGGGGTGAGAAGAATTTTGATAAATGGGCGGATAAACGTGAGTACTCTAAAACACAGAAGAGTAGGTCGCGCACTTCGTCTGAAAGTGAGGATGGAGGAGCTAAACGAGAAACTAATCGTTATCCAGGAAATCAAGAGTCCAGTAAAGCCCCACAGAGTGCAGGTAGTGTACCTGGTCCGAGGAACTGTCATGCGAGGGGACAAAGTCAGAGCCGCTCTGGTACATATTGAAGAGACTTTTCCCAGGTGAGGTGTTACAGTTGTAACGGATTGGGTCACGTGATGCGAGACTGTTGGCAGGGCAAGAGAGTTGTGACCCTGGCCATGTGTGAACCCCGAAGTAAATATACTAATGTGTCCCAAGACAAACCACAGAAGGTGAACTTAGTGAATGAGAGGTATAGGCCGTTCATGAGCAAAGGTTGGATCAGTATAGGAGGCCAACCTGAGGTAGAAGTGGGTATCTTAAGAGATACCGGAGCTAATCAGAGCTTCATTGCGAGAAGCCTGATTGGGAATGATCGACGGTTAGCTGGCAGGAGGAAGATGAAAGTATATGGGTTATTGTCTGAGAGTGACATGCCCGTATGTGCTGTCCAGCTAAGGTTAGAATATGTGTTGGCAGAGGTGATGTTGGGAGTGTGCCCCGACATACCCGTTCCAGGAGTCCAAGTGATCCTGGGGAATGACTTGTGCGGGACAAAGGTGTTGCCAAAAGTCATAGCAGAAACAGTGCCAGAGGAGAGCCCAGAAGGCCACGGCACGGGTGGGACACCTGAGAGTGTGAACCTGACTGACATCCGAGGAGATGAGTCAGGAGACTGCCAAGCCATTGAGTACCCTGTCTCGGTAGTGACGAAGGCAGAGGTAGCCGACGAGGAAGACGCTGGAGAAGATGATACAGTGTCGATTCAACCAGTAGAGGATATCGACGTTGATATAGCGTGGTTATTTGATGAAGGTCCAGCCCAGGAAAATGAAGTCTCGGTGAGGTCAAAAGTGAAGATGGCCCAGCCGAAGAAGAATCATGTGAAGAGAGCGGACCTGAGTAGAGCCCAGACTGCTGAAATTAAGAGTCGGAAGGCGAATGCAACTGTGCTGAGTAGGAATGAGGAAAGATGTGGGCAGACTGAGGACGGGAGTAGAGCGCCAAGTTGTCCACGAGCACAGAGGCATTTGGATAGTGGAGTTAAGTTGTGGGAGATGTCAAGAGTAGGCATGTTTCACAGAAAACGTGGAGGAGAGATAGTGAAGACGAGTAATAGCCGAGAAAATGAAAGGGGAAGAGACAGTATGTGTGGAGAGAGGCTTACGAGCACTCTAGGAGAGGTAAAGCGACATGTACGGTCAAGTGCTGTTGGATGTAGTACAGTGCTCGAAGAAACTTTTAGGGAATGAAGAGGAGTTGAAGGAGAAGAAAGGGAGTTGTATAAAGGTGAGAAGTGTGGGAAGAGGATGATGATACAAGCATGGAGGAATAGAAGAAAGCCGAGGACTCGATGGAAGTCAAACAGGATGAGGTCTCGGATAAATGAGGAGACGAAAGGGAGGAGCGTCGGTGAAGACGAGGGAGTGAAGTATGATGGCAGGAGACAAAAGTATAATAGCAGTAGATGGAAGTGTGAAGACGACAGAGGAGGTACAGACGGCAGACGTCTGACTCTGGACGTGAAGAGAGGAAGACGAGGAAACGGAGGGTGGAAACAATAAGTAGAGTTGACCGATGGAGTGCAGGCGTCCTAGAAGGACAACCTAGCCAAGAGGTGCCAGAGAGGTCAGATCGTGTGTGAGAAGATCATGTTTCTGGCGAGTTGTGAGCCAGATGTTGCAAGGAGCAACGAACTAATTGTTGAGTTCGAATGAGAACTGTTGAGAACTCTGAATTGTTAATTCAGAGTTCGTTGCTGGCTCTTTGCACATCAGCTACCACTTCCAGAATCACTAACATCACCGCCTTAATGCTCACACGCACCAACTCATGCCTAAATGAGCTCTTGACTCCTAGCTTAACACTTTCGCCTGGGCATGACGCAGCCTTGCGTCATCTGTTTACTGTCGGTAATCTCGGGGATGACGGAGCATTGCGTCATCCACTAAAATAATTGCCAAAAATCAGGTTTTTATCCGATTTTTTGGGGACTGTTTGGTAACTGTCAACAAGCCGAATGCAATCTGTGACTACAATACAAACATGAAAGGTGTTGATCACTTTGACCAAATGATCAAATATTATCACTTCATAAGGAAAACTCACAAATGGATGAAGAAAATGACCATCTATTTTGTGCAAATGGCTATCTACAATGCTTATGTGATGTACAACTACTACACAAAAAATACTAAACTATAATACTACATATACTAAAATACTAAATACTAAACATTTGTGGGCAGGAATTGGGAGTGTAGCTGGAAGGCGTCTGGGCGCTCACTCGCGGTTAACACGTGGCCCGTATTCAACTCGTCGGCGGGTGGAGCGTGACCAGGTTTTTTATTTTATATGCTAATGTTCCTCTAGAGACTTCTATTGCGAACCCATTGATACCAAAATGAAAGACCTAGTACGAAAATTGAGGTAACCAGAGTGAAAAGAATGAACACATTTTATCGCTTTTGCACGGTCCTGGGTAACTCGTTCGCACTTTCTTTGTTTGCTGCGGGTAATTAGCCGGGCTTTTGAAGTTTATATGCATTTAGTGCTGTAGAGAATGCTATTGCGAACACAATGATACCAAATTTAATCTCGTAGGATGAGAATTAAGGTGACAAAGTTGAAGAGAGTATACACTATTCAGAATTAACGTGCTCTCCCGTGAAACGCTGGGACCCAAATCGCACAGTTGAGGAGTGGCGCGCGGGGCATGCCAAAGTGCTAATATTCTGTCACTTAGACAATAAAATGATGAGTGGAAATGTTCACAACATATAAAATATTCTAGTTCACCTAGATCAAAAGGGGTAAAGGGAGGGACAATTATCTAGCTTATTTCACTCCAACCACGAAGCTGACTCGTCCTCTGTTGAGAGATGTTGAGGTTCCTGGTCCTGGATTCTGGTCTCCTGAGGAACAGTTCCCACACACCCAGGTTCCTCCGTCGTCCTCGTGGTAACGTGTCTTCGCCGTGCTCTCACTCACAACAGGTACTTCCTTAATCCTCCTCTTGTCCGGGGTACTGGAGATAGGTACCTCCGTCATCGTCCTCCACTCTTCCTGGCACTGCCGACACCTCGCAGTCCAGCACAGCTTTCCCTCCCCTCACTGCCAGTACATTTGGCCCGGCTGTAGCTTTTCCCTTGATGTGGAATACTGGTCCCCTGGGCGTTCCAGACGTCACCAGCCCAACGTTCCCTCTGCTGCAGACTCTTGATAGAGCTCTTGGCTCTCTAATCCGGCCCGTCGTTGCTTCTGAGCACTCCACGGAAGTTGGATGGCTTCTCAGACTGTCTGTAGAATCGAAGCGAAGCCTAAATCTACTGGTAAGGGCTCTCTAGATCCGGAGCTCAACCAAGGGCATCCACCCTCTTTGACGGTTTGTGACATACTCTTCCCGCCCAGCCGCCCCGAGAACCCTCCAAAAGTGACGTCACACGGCCCGAGGGCTCTCGTCATTGGTCACTTCCAGCATGTGACCTCACCTGGGCAATCAGGTGCCGGGAAGCGTCACGACGTCTTGGCGGGAAACAGGATGGCTCGGCACTGTCTTGTGCCTCCAAAAGGCGTAAGCCCCTTGCATTATCAAACTTAGATGGCCATTTTACAGCCAGCTTAATCACGCTCCACGCTTTCCCACATATAAAAATAATCCCTGAACATCAGAGAATACTTAGGCTACGGAGATATGACTCTTCTAAGCTGGGAAGAAAGAAATATAGGGGTGGGACACAGTCACAACACACGACCCCTTGACACTCCCCTTCTTTTCTGCTTAATCTTAAATGAAATGACTGAAAGCTTTGTCCATTGAGTTCAATGTCTGGTTTTTGGATGATGGCACTATAGCTGGCACCATAGACTACCTCATGGAAAATATCAGGAAAATAAGGGAGCAAGAAGTAACCCTGGGTTTCTTCCTGAACCCTTCTAAGTGTGAAGTTGTCTCCTCCAACCCAGACATCGAAGCTAAAATAAGGTCTGCCTTGCCTAAAGCCCATGTCATTAGGGCCGAGAACAGCACCCTCCTTGGAACCCCACTAGGGTCTAACGCCATTGAGGAGATCCTTGATAAGAAAATCACAGGCCTCAGGAGGATGGAAAACAGACTAATTCTGTTTACAACTAATTCTTGTACAAGGGTAGGACATTTTAGGCTGGTGTTGTACAGCAACCTAGTCTAATTTATTGTGCTAACCTGGTGAAAGGCTAAGCATTTTACACTTGTCTAGAGTTGAACATATATTAGAATCTAGCAAGCACATACTTTTATGCAATATTCATGACAACCCGAGTTGTGTTGTCTACATAATATTACCTTAACTATAGTAATAATTTAACTATAATCATTTCACCTTTGAGTGTTAATCTGTGTCTCTGTACGAACCAAGAGTGGTAAAGAAGGGTTAACTTGAGGAAATTCCAGCATTGATGCAGGCTTACCATTCAAATTATAGTGTGTATGATTATATAGTGTTTTTTTTTTAAGATAAGCAGCTCTATTTCGGAAACTAGTTGCTCTACTAATTCAAGTACCAGAAACAGTCCAACAAGGCTAGCAAATACTGCCATGATGTCTACTGCCAAAAATGTAAAAGCGACCCTCACTGGCATGAAGGGCCACTTAACCCGACAGATCAAACATTGTGAGGATTTAAGTAATCAAACTCCAGTTAATTACGAAGAACTGGAAGGCTATTATAAGGTTGCACAGACCAAATACCATCATGTGCTCAAAAAAATCCTGAAATATCAGGATATCCTCGCAACCCCTAATATCAATGAAGAGGCAATGGATGATGTAATACAAGAAAATGCAGATTACGAAGATGAAATGCATGCAAAGTTACAACACTTTGACGATTTAATAACCACACATAAGGCCAATACAAATATTTTCAGCCACAGCTTCCCAAAACTAGACACAACCAGAAGTCAAATTTCCATCACTCAGTCTCTCAACTTTCTCTGGTACAAAGGACGAGAGTTGGGGCAACTCCTGGAACAAATTTGTTGATTCTGTGGATTCTATTGTTAATGCCAGCAAAGACGACAAAATTGACATATTTACAGGGTGTCTTAAAGAATGAAGCACTACAGTTGGTCTGTGATCTGACATTCACTGATGACGGTTAAGACAATGGAGTACAGCTACTTAAGGATAATTATGCTAAGCCAGAAAGGACTATCAGACTTCTAACCCAGAAGCTGTTGGATATTAACCCTCCAAATAGTACGGCTGACTCACTCCAAGCCTTTAGATTAGAGCTTGAGTCCTTGCTCAAAGCACTTAAGAACAAGGTCAACTTGGACGAATCCGACTGGATAATCCAAGTCCATATGAAACGCAAATTACCCAGTGACGTACTGGATAAGTTGTTTGTCTTATATAACAAATCTTCTCTGAGTGTAAAGGAGATAAGCGAAGGTTTGTGTTCCATCATAGAAAGAAAAAGAGATAACCCAGATGGAAAAGTGACATCTAAACCTTTGTCTACCACTAATAGTAGACAACAGAGTACAAACAGTATTCCAAACAAATCTAAAACAACTTCCCCCTCCCCAAAGTGGAAACAAAGCAGTGTAGGCACATATGCAGTTGGTCCCTCCA
The DNA here is from genome assembly GCF_040958095.1 of Procambarus clarkii. Classification (NCBI taxonomy): domain Eukaryota; kingdom Metazoa; phylum Arthropoda; class Malacostraca; order Decapoda; family Cambaridae; genus Procambarus; species Procambarus clarkii. Next base: position 12,911,293 of record NC_091150.1, read on the forward strand.
AACCTACAGTTAATGCGTCACCCAAATCGGTGACTCCCCAAGATGCTGTTAACGTCTGGAAACCATGTGTGTTCTGTGAACAACCACATGTCATATACTTTTGCAAATTTTACCCCGATCGTGCTACACGTATAAAACGACTCAAGGAGTTACGTAAATGTACAAAGTTTATAAGGGCACATAATCCCGACACCTGTACAACTCATATACGCACCTGTAATAGGTGCCATAAGGGTCAACACCATACAGCACTTTGTGGGGACTCAAGTACAAAGTCTGCCAAACCACAGAAGGAGGAAGGAACTACCACATCAGTACAGCTTTGTACTGTGTTACTTGGCATAAGTGTCTTCTCAACAAGGTCTGATCATAATTCAGCTCTACTCACTGCTCAATTGACCATTAAAAATGGAGAGTCCAAAGCCACCATATGTGGATTATTTGACCAAGGATCCCAAATGACTTTTATCTCAAAGGAGTTGGTAGATGCCCTGAAACTCACACCTGTAAGAGAGACACGAATAGACATAGCAGGATTCCTGACTAACACAGGAGCCCGAGTCCTCAAGGTAGTACGACCTAAAGTACGTTTAGGAGGTTATGTCCGAACGATACAAGCTCTGGTAGTAGATAGATTCCCAACAGACCTGTATGTATATGGTCTAGGTACAACAGTCAAATTCCTGAAAGAAAAGGGAATCCATTTGGCTGATAAAATCACGTCAGACAACCTTTCCAATATTGGAATCCTTATGGGATTAGATGTCTACCATAAGTTTTTACCAATTAAAGGAAGAAAAACAAGGAATGAGAAACAAGGAGGTTCAAGCCTCCTATGACTCACTCACTTGAACCTGCCCGTCCTGACACTGGAACACTCTCTTGGATATCTGGTCTACTCAGGTCGCCAGCAGTGTTTATACTCGAGTTCCAGCAACACGTCAGTGGTCTTAGTGGTTATCTTAATCAAAGATGCAATATCACGTGCAGTGCAAGGTGTCACTAATGGTCTCATATATATATATATATATATATATATATATATATATATATATATATATATATATATATATATATATATATATATATATATATATATATATATATATATGGACCTAGAGAATGGAGGCTCACTTAAACTCATCAGTTAGTTTAAAAGTTTACTGAAACAAAAGCATATATACACATATGAATTGTGTAAAGAAATGTCAAAAGGGGATATTGTCGCTGTTGGCAACACTTCTCAATGACACGTCTCTGCCAACATGGTCAGCTGACTGGGTCTACTCCTCGAGCGCGGGGAACACCTCGTGCCTTTGGCAGCATGATCAGCTGACAGCTCCAGCTGTCAGAAATGTCGTGACATTCCCACGCCTCTAGCAATGCCATCTGCTGGGCGTTTCAGAGTTCGTTGCTGGCTCTTTGCACACCAGCTACCACTTCCAGAATCACTAACATCACCGCCTTAATGCTCACACGCACCAACTCATGCCTAAATGAGCTCTTGGCTCCTAGCTTAACACTTTCGCCTGGGCATGACGCAGCATTGCGTCATCTGTTTACTGTCGGTAATCTCGGTGATGACGCAGCATTGCGTCATCCACTAAAATAATTGCCAAAAATCAGGTTTTTATCCGATTTTTTGGGGACTGTTTGGTAACTGTCAACAAGCCGAATGCAATCTGTGATTACAATACAAACATGAAAGGTGTTGATCACTTTGACCAAATGATCAAATATTATCACTTCATAAGGAAAACTCACAAATGGATGAAGAAAATGACCATCTATTTTGTGCAAATGGCTATCTACAATGCTTATGTGATGTACAACTACTACACAAAAAATACTAAACTATAATACTACATATACTAAAATACTAAATACTAAACATTTGTGGGCAGGAATTGGGAGTGTAGCTGGAAGGCGTCTGGGCGCTCACTCGCGGTTAACACGTGGCCCGTCTTCAACTCGTCGGCGGGTGGAGCGTGACCAGGTTTTTTATTTTATATGCTAATGTTCCTCTAGAGACTTCTATTGCGAACCCATTGATACCAAAATGAAAGACCTAGTACGAAAATTGAGGTGACCAGAGTGAAAAGAATGAACACATTTTATCGCTTTTGCGCGCTCCTGGGTAACTCGTTCGCACTTTCTTTGCTTGCTGCGGGTAATTAGCCGGGCTATTGGAGTTTATATGCATTTAGTGCTGTAGAGAATGCTATTGCGAACACAATGATACCAAATTTAATCTCGTAGGATGAGAATTAAGGTGACAAAGTTGAAGAGAGTATAAACTATTCAGAATTAACGTGCTCTCCCGTGAAATGCTGGGACCCAAATCGCACAGTTGAGGAGTGGCGCGCGGGGCATGCCAAAGTGCTAATATTCTGTCACTTATACAATAAAATGATGAGTAGAAATGTTCACAACATATAAAATATTCTAGTTCACCTAGATCAAAAGGGGTAAAGGGAGGGACAATTATCTAGCTTATTTCACTCCAACCACGAAGCTGACTCGTCCTCTGTTGAGAGATGTTGAGGTTCCTGGTCCTGGATTCTGGTCTCCTGAGGAACAGTTCCCACACACCCAGGTTCCTCCGTCGTCCTCGTAGTAACGTGTCTTCGCCGTGCTCTCACTCACAACAGGTACTTCCTTAATCCTCCTCTTGTCCGGGGTACTGGAGATAGGTACCTCCGTCATCGTCCTCCACTCTTCCTAGCACTGCCGACACCTCGCAGTCCAGCACAGCTTTCCCTCCCCTCACTGCCAGTACATTTGGCCCGGCTGTAGCTTTTCCCTTGATGTGGAATACTGGTCCCCTGGGCGTTCCAGACGTCACCAGCCCAACGTTCCCTCTGCTGCAGACACTTGATAGAGCTCTTGGCTCTCTAATCCGGCCCGTCCTTGCTTCTGAGTACTCCACGGAAGTTGGATGGCTTCTCAGACTGTCTGTAGAATCGAAGCGAAGCCTAAATCTACTGGTAAGGGCTCTCTAGATCCGGAGCTCAACCAAGGGCTTCGACCCTCTTTGACGGTTTGTGACATACTCTTCCCGCCCAGGCGCCAGCCGCCCCGAGAACCCTCCAAAAGTGACATCACACGGCCCGAGGGCTCTCGTCATTGGTCACTTCCAGCATGTGACCTCACCTGGGCAATCAGGTGCCGGGAAGCGTCACGACGTCTTGGCGGGAAACAGGATGGCTCGGCACTGTCTTGTGCCTCCAAAAGGCGTAAGCCCCTTGCATTATCAAACTTAGATGGCCGTTTTACAGCCAGCTTAATCACGCTCCACGCTTTCCCACATATAAAAATAATCCCTGAACATCAGAGAATACTTAGGCTACGGAGATATGACTCTTCTAAGCTGGGAAGAAAGAAATATAGGGGTGGGACACAGTCACAACACACGACCCCATGACACTCCCCTTCTTTTATGCTTAATCTTAAATGAAATGACTGAAAGCTTTGTCCATTGAGTTCAATGTCTGGTTTTTGGATGATGGCACTATAGCTGGCACCATAGACTACCTCATGGAAAATATCAGGAAAATAAGGGAGCAAGAAGTAACCCTGGGTTTCTTCCTGAACCCTTCTAAGTGTGAAGTTGTCTCCTCCAACCCAGACATCGAAGCTAAAATAAGGTCTGCCTTGCCTGAAGCCCATGTCATTAGGGCCGAGAACAGCACCCTCCTTGGAACCCCCCCTAGGGTCTAACGCCATTGAGGAGATCCTTGATAAGAAAATCACAGGCCTCAGGAGGATGGAAAACAGACTACTTCTGTTTACAACTAATTCTTGTACAAGGGTAGGACATTTTAGGCTGGTGTTGTACAGCAACCTAGTCTAATTTATTGTGCTAACCTGGTGTAAGGCTAAGCATTTTACACTTGTCTACAGTTGAACATATATTACAACCTAGCAAGCACATACTTTTATGCAATATTCATGACAACCCGAGTTGTGTTGTCTACATAATATTACCTTAACTATAGTAATAATTTAACTATAATCATTTCACCTTTGAGTGTTAATCTGTGTCTCTGTACGAACCAAGAGTGATAAAGAAGGGTTAACTTGAGGAAATTCCAGCATTGATGCAGGTTTACCACTCAAATTATAGTGTGTATGATTATATAGTGTTTTTTTTTTAAGATAAGCAGCTCTATTTCGGAAACTAGTGGCTCTACTAATTCAAGTACCAGAAACAGTCCAACAAGGCTAGCAAATACTGCCATGATGTCTACTGCCAAAAATGTAAAAGCAACCCTCACTGGCATGAAGGGCCACTTAACCCGACAGATCAAAAATTGTGAGGATTTAAGTAATCAAACTCCAGTTAATTACGAAGAACTGGAAGGCTATTATAAGGTTGCACAGACCAAATACCAACATATGCTCAAAAAAATCCTGAAATATCAGGATATCCTCGCAACCCCTAATATCAATGAAGAGGCTATGGATGATGTAATACAAGAAAATGCAGATTACGAAGATGAAATGCATGCAAAGTTACAACACTTTGACGATTTAATAACCACACATAAGGCCAATACAAATATTGCAGCCACAGCTTCCCAAAACTAGACACAACCAGAAGTCAAATTTCCATCACTCAGTCTCTCAACTTTCTTTGGTACAAAGGACGAGAGTTGGGACAACTTCTGGAACAAATTTGTTGATTCTGTGGATTCTATTGTTAATGCCAGCAAAGACGACAAAATTGACATATTTACAGGGTGTCTTAAAGAATGAAGCACTACAGTTGGTCTGTGATCTGACATTCACTGATGACGGTTAAGACAATGCAGTACAGCTCGTTAAGGATAATTATGCTAAGCCAGAAAGGACTATCAGACTTCTAACCCAGAAGCTGTTGGATTTTAACCCTCCAAATAGTACGGCTGACTCACTCCAAGCCTTTAGATTAGAGCTTGAGTCCTTGCTCAAAGCACTTAAGAACAAGGTCAACTTGGACGAATCCGACTGGATAATCCAAGTCCATATGAAACGCAATTTACCCAGTGACGTACTGGATAAGGGGGCAAGTCACCCGGATTTAAAAAAATTGTTGTAGGGTATTCATAATTTATTATCCTGATACATGTGAAAGGTGCTGCACCTAGGCCAAGTTTCAGCATCTCAGCCTAAATAGAGACGGAGAAAAAAAACAAAAACAAAAAAAAAGACGAATTTTTCAACCATGTTCAAAAATTTCACAGCCCACAATTGTGAACCAAAATCATTTATACGACACTCAGCTATGACCTTACTATATAATAAAGATTTGCATGTCACATTATTATCCCAGATGTATTTAGTGCAATAATACAGATTTTATAAAAGTTTCCCAAAAACGTATGCAACAAAATGAGGTGTATCATTATTTATAAAATCAATAAATCTACGTAGATAAGAATAATGACATGCGTTTATAGAGGCGTAAACTCTACATATAATGTGCAAGTTTCATGTAAATAGAATAATAAATAAAGGCTGTGAAATTTTATCTAGTTGTAAAAGTTGGAGTTGCGTAGCGCGCTCTCAAAGTTTCTCAACCTGCTGTCACTCGTGACTGGTGATTTACGCATTGCGGCCAGCTCGTATGGAGAGCTCGCATGCATCTAGCTGTCAATGCTTCTCTCTTGTTCGTTTGGTAAGTCATATTGCAGTACAAATAGCTAAAAATAGCAAAAATAGCAGGTTCTGGGAGATATTGTGTGAGCGCGTCAGCATACATCCTCTCTCCATGAGAGACACGCAGTCACTGACTGCACCACCATCGTGTCAGACCATATGTTGTGTTGCCATATGTTTAGTTTATATTCATTTTATGCATAACATGTTATTTTCAACGCTATTACGAAAAATAAGACATCTACAACGTAAGATACAATACCCCGCGGCGTACTCACGGCGCGAGGACCAGATTCACGAAAGTTGCAGCGGGAAATTTGACTCTAATTACGTTATTTTTCAAGATATCATTAAACGGTTTGGACCACAGTGTTGCCAGAACGTTGTAGTATTTTTCGTAATTTTTCGTAAATATTCCATTTTTCATCGGATTTTCGGGTGACATGGCCCCTAAGTTGTTTGTCTTATATAACAAATCTTCTCTGAGTGTAAAGGAGATAAGCGAAGGTTTGTGTTCCATCATAGAAAGACAAAGAGATAACCCAGATGGAAAAGTGACATCTAAACCTTTGTCTACCACTAATAGTAGACAACAGAGTACAAACAGTATTCCAAACAAATCTAAAACAACTTCCCCCTCCCCAAAGTGGAAGCAAAGCAGTGTAGGCACATATGCAGTTGGTCCCTCCAAACCTACAGTTAATGCGTCACCCAAATCGGTGACTCCCCAAGATGCTGTTAACGTCTGGAAACCATGTGTGTTCTGTGAACAACCACATGTCATATACTTTTGCAAATTTTACCCAGATCGTGCTACACGTATAAAACGACTCAAGGAGTTACGTAAATGTACCAAGTTTATAAGGGCACATAATCCCGACACCTGTACAACTCATATACGTACCTGTAATAGGTGCCATAAGGGTCAACACCATACAGCACTTTGTGGGGACTCAAGTACAAAGTCTGCCAAACCACAGAAGGAGGAAGGAACTACCACATCAGTACAGCTTTGTACTGTGTTACTTGGCATAAGTGTCTTCTCAACAAGGTCTGATCATAAATCAGCTCTACTCACTGCTCAATTGACCATTAAAAATGGAGAGTCCAAAGCCACCATATGTGGATTATTTGACCAAGGATCCCAAATGGCTTTTATCTCAAAGGAGTTGGTAGATGCCCTGAAACTCACACCTGTAAGAGAGACATGAATAGACATAGCAGGATTCCTGACTAACACAGGAGCCCGAGTCCTCAAGGTAGTACGACCTAAAGTACGTTTAGGAGGTTATGTCCGAACGATACAAGCTCTGGTAGTAGATAGATTCCCAACAGACCTGTATGTATATGGTCTAGGTACAACAGTCAAATTCCTGAAAGAAAAGGGAATCCACTTGGCTGATAAAATCACGTCAGACAACCTTTCCAATATTGGAATCCTTATGGGATTAGATGTCTACCATAAGTTTATCAAAGGAAAGGAAGAAAAACAAGGAATGAGCTTGTTACCGTCTGCAGGTGGCTATTTGCTAACAGGCCCAGTATTACGGCTGAAACAACCCGCACCTGTAGACCGCCAACTTGCCAACCCAGTAATGGTTGCATGACTAAGAGACCAGTCTCCACTGCAATTCAGAGACATGTCCGAGGATGAGCTTGATCCCCCTGTACATAAACTATGGGACCTGGCAACTCTCGGCATTGTCCCTGAACAACCTAGCCCAGATGACGACTGGACTTACAAACAATACCTGGACTCATTTATCTACAGAGATAATCAATACTGGGTCAGGTTACCATGGAAGCTGAATCACCCTCAGCTACCCGTCAACCATTTTATGGCACATAACCAATTAAGATCACAGGTGTTGCGCTTACAAAGACAGCCTGAGAACTTGAAGTTGCATCATGAAATATTACAGAAGCAACTCGATAAATTTATGGAAGTTGTCACTAATGATAACCCAAAGGACGGGCACTACCTGCCACACCACCTTGTACTGAAAAATTCTGCTACTACCCACTGCGGATAGTATTTACTTGCAGCTCTAAGACGAGGCAGAGTAGTGTTTCGTTAAATGACTGAAATCAAACTGGCCCTAGCCTGAGACAAAGGCTATACGACGTGTTGTTAAAGTTCCATATTGGGACTTACGGATATACGGTCGACATCAGCAAGGCTTTCCTTAGGGTAGGTCTCTAAGAAGAAGACCGGAACTACACAAAGTTCCTATGGATCAAGGATCCTAACGATCCAAACAGTGAATTAATCACTTACAAGTTTGCATCTGTTTTGTTTGGGGCCACTTCCTCACCGTTTCTGCTTCAAGCTACCTTAGATACGCACTTGAAGAAGTCCAATAGCCCAAACAAAACAGAAATTAGTAAAAACTTGCATGTGGATAATTTTCAAGGAACAACCAGCAATGAGAGTAAACTGTTGAACATATACCATGAGGTCAATCGAGAATTAATGGGAGCCAATATGCCTCTCCAGTCATGGGTCTCCAACAATGCCAAATTAAATCAACTGATCGCAACTGAATTTCCCGACTGCCAGGTACCCGAGAGGACAAAGGTACTTGTACATACAAGACAAGGAATGGAACTAGTCTGTATCAGAAAATTCTCAAAGATGTTATCAAAAGGTCATTATTAGTATGCTTCATCTGTATCATAATCTTGTTTCTTGTACCAACTCTAACCAGGTATGGATATGTAATAAGTAAACTCAGAGGCAGTGTCGCCTCAACTCGCAAAGTTCTAGGGAACCAAGTTAATGACAATGTAAACAATTAAGTTAACCAACATATATTTTAGCAATGATAAGTAGCATCATTCAAGCACTCGAACTGAAGGTTCACTCTGTCAGGATTACTAAACAACGTGAGTCATTACACAAAACTTTGAGAACCATTACAGCTGTCTGCCCCCAAGATAATCAACACAACACTTTGAACACGAATAAGTCACCTTAATGTTCAACTCACCAAGGACTGCCTCGGTTCTAGGAAGTTGAATAGAGAAGGGGAGGGGATGGTCTCAAGTTGACAGGCAGAGTCACCCCTGTCCGGCCGACAGCCTATCTCGGCTGCTGTCTTCTGCCTTGCTCTCCTATTGCTCCCGAAAGTACAGTTTCCTGGGTATTTATTTATTTATTTGAAATCTAGTAGCAAATCCCCCCCCCCCACACACAAGTAGATAGCCCCAGGCCATCTATCAGACCACACCTTAACTAGCGGCTTGTTTGAAGGACACCTCCGGCTAGCCGCCTGCAATTATGAGCTTAGCATAAACAAGGTCATCTTCACACGACCTGACCTTGGTCATTTTGTGGTCATTAATATTCTAGAGGTGTGACTTTCAGCCCGACAGAATAGAGCATCTCAAAATCTTGTCTGTGACTCATGTGTATCTATGTATATTAAATACAAAACATCTTTATGGTTGTACAGTAGAGCAGCCTATTGACATAGCTCAAGTGCATGGAGGAATTGTGTAAAATCCTGGTTTGTGTCTCGGAGAGGCTGCAGGATCCAAGTAAGTTCATTAGAACTTCTGGTTTCAGTTCTTTTGACCATGTCGTAGCTCAGTCGATTAAGAGAGCATCTGGTATGCTCTTGGATGTTGATTTGAATACTTGTCATGACTTGTGGATTTTTTCACTGATTCATCACTCAACCCTCTCCCTATCTCTCCCGTTCTCTCTCAACCCTCTCCCTCTTGCTCCATCACTCACTTTCGCCCTCCCATGCTCTCTCGATCTCTCTCTCACTCACCCTCTTTCTCTCTCTCTCACCTTCTTTATTACCCCTTCTCTCTGTTCCACCCCCTCACACACTCTCACACTCTCTCTCTCTCTCTCTCTCTCTCTCTCCTCTCTCTCTCTCTCTCTCTCTCTCTCTCTCTCTCTCTCTCTCCTCTCTCTCTCTCTCTCTCTCTCTCTCTCTCTCTCTCTCTCTCTCTCTCTCTTCTCTCTCCTCTCTCTCTCTCTCTCTCTCTCTCTCTCTCTCTCTCTCTCTCTCTCCTCTCTCTCTCTCCTCTCTCTCTCTCTCCTCTCTCTCTCTCTCTCTCTCTCTCTCTCTCTCTCTCTCTCTCTCTCTCTCTCTCTCTCTCTCTCTCTCTCTCTCTCTCTCTCTCTCTCTCTCTCTCTCTCTCTCTCTCTCTCTCTCTCTCTCTCTTCTCTCTCTCTCTCTCTCTCTCTCTCTCTCTCTCTCTCTCTCTCTCTCTCTCTCTCTCCTCTCTCTCTCTCTCTCTCTCTCTCTCTCTCTCTCTCTCTCTCCCTCTCCCTCTCCCTCTCCTCTCCTCTCCCTCTCTCTCTCTCTCTCTCTCTCTCTCTCTCTCTCTCTCTCTCTCTCTCTCTCCCTCTCTCCCTCTCTCCCTCTCTCCCTCTCTCTCTCTCTCTCTCTCTCTCTCTCTCTCTCTCTCTCTCTCTCTCTCTCTCTCTCTCTCCTCTCTCTCTCTCTCTCTCTCTCTCTCTCTCTCTCTCTCTCTCATCTCTCTCTCTCTCTCTCTCTCTCTCTCTCTCTCTCTCTCTCTCTCTCTCTCTCTCTCTCTCTCTCTCTCTCTCTCTCTCTCTCTCTCTCTTTCTCACTCTCTCTCTCTCTCTTTCTCACTCTCTCCCTATCACGACACGACATAGTAGGATCAGGGACAAACATGGCAGCGAGAGGTAACAAGGGAACAGAGAAAAGTCATTGTTAAAAAATGAAGGAAGTGTTCTCCAAAGTTTTGGAGGAAATCAGGAGGGAGATGTAGGAAATAAATAATAAAAAAACAACCTGCAAAGCGAGCTGACAGCCACAAAGGAGGAGATTAAAATCCTAATAGAGGTCAATATGAAGGCTGAGGCTCAGATAATCATCCAAAGAGAGGATGGAAGTGGTACATTAGAAGGGAATGCCATTGTACAAGCAACATTTGCAGAGATGCTAAAAACGAACTTGGAAGCAATGTTCATAGTGAGGGAGGTAGCAATGAAAGCATCCACCTCACAGGAAGCAGCAAGATCCACTAGTCAGCTGCTGGAAAGAAAAAGATCTATGGTAGCTGTGTGTATTAAGGAGCAGGAAGGCTCCAACAGGACATAATGGGATGATATGGACACAGCGAGAGTAAATGAAATATTAAAGGGGCGAGAGATGGAAGAGGCAGAACATAGCAATGAGAAGGTTTTCAGATTGGGCTGGAACAAAAAGGACAGAGACCGTGTATTAAAGATAATGTTTGCAAATGAGCCTGCAAAGGAGAAGATTCTAACAAGGAAGAGCCACCTGCAATATATGGGAAAATTAAAAAAAAGTATTCCTCCAGAGGGACATGACAAGAGAAGAGAGGGCCATGGTGGCAGAAGCAAGGAAGAAGTGCTGGGCAAGAGGAGAAAACCAGGAAATCACAACCCCCGACACAACATCCCCAGAGGTGAGGGGGGGGGGGAGACACCCACAACCAGCAAACCAGTAACACCAGAGTGAAGGGCAACTCCACCACCTTCCTCTGCATAGAAATCACCTACCCAGAACCCTCCATTCTCCCACTCAGCTCAGCAACCTAATCTCCCTACCCCCCCTCAACCCATTTCCACCCTGCTACCCCTCCCCTACTCCCACCATGTCCCCCCTTCCCCCTTTCCCTCCCTGTCTTCCCTCCCCCTTCGTCACATACCCTCCCTGTCCCTGCTTCACTATATCCCCCACTTCTCACTCCAGTATCCTCTGAGACCCTGTTATCCACCTCACAAATCCTCACACCCATGGACCAGCTCTCTCTATCAGCTGAATACTCGCCAAGAAGGGGACATGAGAAGGGACAGAAGAGAATCTCATGGTAATATACACTAACATAGATGGGATTACATATATAATAAATGAACTTGGAGAATGGGTACTAGAAGAAAACCTAGACATATTAGCACTCACAGAAACGAAACTGACGGAAAACATAACATATGCAGTGTTTCCACAGGACTACTATGTTCTGAGGAAAGAGAGAGAAGGAAGAGGAGGTGGTGGTGTATCTCTTCTGGTAAGAAAAGGCTGGGATTTTGAGGAGATGGTTATTCAGGGCTGTGAAGATTTCAGTGACTACATAAGAGGTACCATAGCTACTGGAGAACAAAAAATTATAGTCGTAGTCATATGTAATCCAACACCAAATGACAGAAGGCCCATACAGGAATATGATAGAAACAACATGGTCACCATTAGCATAATAGAGAGAGCAGCTTCTGTTGCTAGCAGGAATGGATCTGGACTACTAATCATAAGAGACTTCAACCACGGGAAGATAGATTGGGAGAACAGAGACCTACATGGGGACCAGATACATGGAGAACTAAGCTGCTGGACGTGGCAACAAGAAACTTTCTAATCCAACACATCAAGGAACCAACAAGAATGAGAGGGGAAGATGAACCAGCAATGCTCGATTTGATATTTACCCTAAATGAGTGGGATATAAGGGAAGTTAAGTTGGAAGCACCCTTGGGAATGAGTGGTCACGGTGTATTGATCTTTGAGTTTCTGGTAGAGCTAGGATTTATCTCTCCCAAAAATGATCTAGGAAACAAAATGTTGGCATACCGCAAAGGGAATTATGATGAGATAGGAGGTTCCTAAGGGAAATACCATGGGACACAGACCTCAGAGCTAAGTATGTACAAGATATGATGGACTATGTCACCCAAAAGTGTCAAAAGGCAGTAAACAGGTTTATCCCGGCCCAAAAAGAAAAATCCGAGAAGCAAAACTAGAATCCATGGTTCATTAGGGCACATATGGGAAGCAAAGGAACTGAACAAAAGGGCGAGGAGGAATTTCCAAAATAACAGAACACCAGAATGCAGAGAGAGATTCCAGAGAACCAGGAATGAGTATGATAGTGAGAAAAGAGAAGCAGAGAAAAATAATAAAAATTATATAGCAAACAAAGCCAAGACCGAACCAAAGCTACTCCACAGTCACATCAGGAGGAAAAAAACAATGAAAGAACAGGTAATGAAACTTAGTACAAGCGATGACAGGTATACAGAGAAAGACAAAGAGGTGTGTGAAGAATTCAACAAGAGGTTCCAGGAGGACTTCACAATAGAAAAAGGTGAGGTCACTGCACTAAGAGAGAGTAAACCAGGCGGCCTTGGAAGGGTTCGAAGTTACGAGAGATAAAGTCAAGAGAGACACATGTTGGATCTGGATATGAGAAAGTGCTGTTGGCCCAGACAGAATCTCACCATAGGTATTGAAAGAGTGTGCAGAGAAACTTTGCTTGCCACTCTTCATAATGTATAGTAGGTCACTGGAGATGGGGGACCTACCAGAAATATTAAAGATATTGGGTAATGTGGTCCCAATATACAAAAAGGGTGACAGACAAGAGGAACACTACAGGCCAGTGTCCTTAACTTGTATACCATGCAAGGTGATGGAGACGATAGTGAGAAAAAACCTAGTAACGCATCTGGAGAGAAGGAACTTTCCATCGTTAACCCATTGTTAACATGGGTTCAGGGAGGGTAAATCTTGCCTTACCTGACTTAATAAAATTCTACGACCAGGTGACAAAGATTGAGGAAGAAGGATAAGCATTTTTTGGACAGTCGAAAAGCCTTTGACACAGTACTCCAAAAGAGGCTGTTACATAAGCTGGAGAGACAGGCAGGAGTAACTGGTAAGGTGCTCCAGTGGATAAGGGAGTTCCTAATCAATAGGAAGTAGAGAGTTATAGTGAGGAGTGAGACCTTAGATTGGCGTGGTCACCAATGGAGTCCCACAGAGCTCTGTACTCGGACCTTTCCTGTTTCTAATATACGTGAATGATCTTTCTGATGTAAAGGTTCATTCCTCTCAATGTTTACAGACACTTTGTTAAAGAAGGATTGAGCTAGAGCAGGGCTGCTTGAGGCCTCAAGAGGACCTGGACAAACTGAAGGAATGGTCGAGTAAATGGTTATTAGAGTTTAACCCAAGCAAATGTAATGAAATGAGGAGTACATTTTTACATAGTAGGGTGTTGCAGGAGGCCAGATACAAAGTATCATTTGGAAGATAAAATTCTTCAAGAGTCAGAGATAGAGAGAGAGAGAAAGACTTAGGGGTTGATTTCACGCTAGCCCTGTTCCCAGAAGCTATCTAGAGGATAACATCAGCCACATATTCCAGGTTGGCCAACATAAGAACGGCCTTTAGAAACATGTGAAAGGAATCATTCTGAACTTTGTATTCCACATATGTCATACCAACCCTGGAGTATGCAGCTCCAGCATGGAGTCCATATCTAGTCAAGCATAAGACTAAACTGGAAAAGTTTCAAAAGTTTGCCACCAGACTAGTACCCGAACTGAGAGGTATGAACTACTTGGAGAGACTACAGGAATTAAACCTCACGTCGCTGGAAGACAGAAGAGGTAGGGGGAACATGATCACCACATACAAGATTCCCAAAGGAATTGGTAGGGCCGATAAAGACAGGCTTTTTAATACAAAGGGAACACGCACTAGGGGACACAGGTGGAAACTGAATACCCAAATAAGTGAGAAAGAACTTTTTCAGTGTCAGAGTAGTTAACAAAAGGAACTCATTAGGCAGTGATGTGGTGGAGACTGACTCCATACACAGTTTCAAATGTCGAAATGATAGAGCCCAATAGGCTCAGGAACCTTACACTAGTTGATTGACAGTTGAGAGGCGGAACCAAAGAGCCAGAGCTCAATCCCCGCAAGCACAAATAGGTAAGTACAACTAGCTAAGTACACGCATTCATCAAGGGGTTAGGGCCGAAAAAGCAGTGATCAACCCCCGTAAATACAACTAGGGGAATAAAAATTGGTGAATACACACACACACACTCACGTCCCTCCGGTGGCCTGATAGCTGAGTGGACAACGCTATGGACTCGTAATCATAGGGTCCGGTATCGATCCCCTGTGATGGCAGAAACAAAATGGGCAGAGTTTCTTTCACCCTGATGCACTTTTTCATGTTCATGCAGTTGTATTGAAAAACTAAACAGATATGTTCTGGGTTACATAAATAACATAAAATATCTATATTAACTGTGGTGAATATTTTAGACAAAATCGTTATATAAAGATAAGCCATAAGTCATTGGCTGACTCAATAAACAAGGTTAGTTTGGTCAGCACGAGGCTAAAGCCCTAAGCCAGTATACTAGAATGGTAATTGAAAGAAACTTAATGATATGGCACTGACATTGGATGGAGAGAAGGGATCGTGCCCAACCACTTCGACTGTCGGAGGTCGAACAAACACCTGTGAGAAGCGAGGCCTCTGCGCTATCGACGAGCCCAAGTTGTTGGACTGAAGAATCCAAGTATCTTTCGTAAACCTTTTTCTTAATATGTAAGGGAACAAAAATGTTCTCATCTTTTAAGACGTTTTGAATATCAGAACATCGTCTGGTGAGGAGCGGAACGCCGGGGATCGAACGCGGACCTGTAAGAAGCGAGGCCTCTGCGGTATCAAAGAGTCGGAGTAAACCTAAGAATCTGGTGGAAAAAATAACTTTTCTGTGTTGCAAGTCAAAGATCTTGGCAGCCTTCAACATTTCCTCTATTTGATGGCGTCGTTTGGTGAAGGCGGCCCGGTCTCCGCGGAATATCCAGCGGCCCACATCTTGTCTATCTTCCCAGCCCTCGTTAGGCCAGTCATAAGATCTGTCCTCGGTCACCTGACCCCGATGGGTCTTCTTCTTGTGTTTACTGCGACCTTTGCCCCCAGACACTTCTAACTTCCCGCAGGTAAAGCATGCAAGGAAAAGGCGGAAGAATCCTTGTAACTTACTCATACTTATCTTGGTGCAGTAAGTCAATAAACGAGAAGGGAACACGACACAACACAACACTAACAGTTGACACAACACTGCCAGCATACTTATATATATATATCTCAGATGCTCTAATTATAGTTAGTTTGGAATTGTCCTCTAGCTAGGGTTTTGAGCTGATTAGAGACGTGAAGCAGTTAATGATGCTCTGTGTCTTGTGTCACTGTTGTCCCTGAGTCATGAGACAGTGACGTGTAGAGGTTAGTGATGCTCTGTCTTCTGTGTCACTGTTGTCCCTGAGTCATGAGACAGTGACGTGTAGAGGTTAGTGATGCTCTGTCTTCTGTGTCACTGTTGTCCCTGAGTCATGAGACAGTGACGTGTAGAGGTTAGTGATGCTCTGTCTTCTGTGTCACTGTTGTCCCTGAGTCATGAGACAGTGACGAGTAGAGGTTAGTGATGCTCTGTCTCCTGTGTCCCTGAGTCATGAGACAGTGACGTGTAGAGGTTAATGATGCTCTGTCTCCTGTGTCACTGTCGTCCCTGAGTCATGAGACAGTGACGTGTAGAGGTTAGTGATGCTCTGTCTCCTGTGTCCCTGTTGTCCCTGAGTCATGAGACAGTGACGTGTAGAGGTTAATGATGCTCAGCGTCTTGTGTCACTGTTGTCCCTGAGTCATGAGACAGTGACGTGTAGAGGTTAATGATGCTCTGCGTCTTGTGTCACTGTTGTCCTTGAGTCATGAGACAGTGACGTGTAGAGGTTAATGATGCTCTGTCTCCAGTGTCACTGTTGTCCCTGAGTCATGAGACAGTGACATGTAGAGGTTAATGATGCTCTGCGTCTTGTGTCACTGTTGTCCCTGAGTCATGAGACAGAGACTTGTACCGGTTATGGTCGACAGTGTTGTATAGAATGTGGTGACGTTGTTGCGGCGATGGTCGAAAGTTTTATATAATGTGTTTAGTGACGTTGTTGTGGTGATGGTCGACAGTCGTGTATAGTGTAGTTACTTTGATATGGTGATGGTCAGCAGTCTTGTATAGTGTGTGGTGACGTTGTTGTGGTGATGGCAAGAAAAAGATAAGCAACATGGACAAGAAAAAGATAAGCAGCACGGTCAAGGAAAAGATAAGCAGTATGGACAAGAAAAAGAGAAAAAGAATAAGCTGGAAAATAATAACGAACGAAAACAGGGAAAGGAACTAAAAATGAAAAAAATGAAATTATTGAAAAGACATTTTTATATTAAAAATCATTGATGTTATTACTAGGATTAAATAAAATATTTTATCTGAGTTATTTAACTGTTGTTTCCTTATTCCTTGATTTCTGAAGCTGAAAATTAAATGTGTAACAATTTAATAATGTGTCCTAAAATTATTGTTTGGTCAAGAAATGGTTACGTTGGTGTGTAGTAAAGACGGTTACAGTGATGATGTTTGTAACTAATAAAGGCCCCAGTAATGAAAACTGTACAGTTAGGATGGTTACAGTAATGAAGGTTGTGTGTAGTAAAGATGGTTACAGTGGTGAAGGTAGTGTGTACTAAAGATTGTTACAGTGATGAAGGTTGTGTGTAGTAAAGATGGTTACAGTGACGAAGGTTGTGTGTAGTAAAGATGGTTACAGTGGTGAAGGTTGTGTGTAGTAAAGATGGTTACAGAGATGAAGGTTGTGTGTAGTAAAGATGGTTACAGTGACGAAGGTTGTGTGTAGTAAAGATGGTTACAGTTGTGAAGGTTGTGTGTAGTAAAGATGGATACAGTGGTGAAGGTTGTGTGTAGTAAAGATGGTTACAGAGATGAAGGTTGTGTGTAGTAAATATGGTTACAGTAATGAAGGTTGTGTGTAGTAAAGATGGTTACAGAGATGAAGGTTGTGTGTAGTAAAGATGGTTACAGTGGTGAAGGTTGTGTGTAGTAAAGATGGTTACAGTAATGAAGGTTGTGTGTCGTAGAGATGGTTACAGAGATGAAGGTTGTGTGTAGTAAAGATGGTTACAGTGACGAAGGTTGTGTGTAGTAAAGATGGTTACAGTGGTGAAGGTTGTGTGTAGTAAAGATGGTTACAGAGATGAAGGTTGTGTGTAGTAAAGATGTTTACAGTGGTGAAGGTTGTGTGTAGTAAGGATGGTTACAGTGATAAAGGCTGTGTGTAGTAAAGATGGTTACACTGCCCAGGTGAGGCTTGAGTATTCAGCACTAGCACTGAACCCGCACCTTGTGAAGCAGAAACAAAAACTTAAAATAATTCAATGTTTACAATTAGATAGCAGGCGATTGAAGCATTACTTTAAACAGTTCTAATACATCAATACAACTTCTGTTTTGGGATTATAGCTCATACTAGGCTGATTTAACTTTTGCAGAGTGTTAAGTTTTACGAGGGTTCACAATGTATTAATTACGGTCATGGTTATGTTCTATGAAGATCATTGCTTCTTATTTTACTGATTTCACCGTGTCATACTTTTTCAGACTACTCATTATCTTTTTCAAATTAAGTTTACTTACTGCTTTCCTGAAGCACTTCACACTACATATAATAATTCACTTTCAAATTCTTTACAACTTCAGTTCAAACTCGTTTCAATATCGGGATTTTGTGTTGTTTCTTCTTTTCAGTATCTAGTTCATGGCCTCGAATTTTCAACGACATTATTGTTTGTCAACAAATTAATTTTTAGTTAGTTCAAATTATTTATTTTAGTTAGTTTTAAAGCATTATATTTATCCATTCAGCCAAATTTAATTGTGAAACAATGTCAATGTATTTCTGCTTATCATCACTCTCAAACTCGTCAAAATATTATTCTCGCATTCAAAGATATTTCTCAGAGTCATTGGGAATACACAAAAATTTCCATGTCCACCAACAAACCCCATTCTCAAAGATATCAAAGACGATTTTAAAGATCAAGATGGTTCTTCCTGCATATTGTCTCACACAGCTAACATCTGAATAGCCTTCAGAATCATGTATACCACATATGTAAGACTAATCCTAGAGTATGCGGCCCCAGCATGTGGCCTGCACATTGTCATGCACAGAACAAAGCTGGAAAAAGTTCAGAGGTAAATCACTAGTCTAGTCCAAGAACTAAGAGGTTAGAGTTACAAGGAAAGGCGGTGTGAAATGCACCCCACCTCGTTGGAAGACAGGAGAGCTCGAGGAGACCTCATCATTACCTACAAAATTCTAAAAGGAATCGACAGGGGACTTAAGTCTCAAATTCTCTCCTTTAAATATTGCACATTTTTACTTTATAATCATCATGTCTCTAATAAGATAAATTTATCATGTTTGATGTAGTTGTTCTTCACCTGTGGAGGTGCTAAAGAATGCAATTAAACTATATAAAATCCAATAAATACACTAAGAACAGAAAGAGGACATGTTAATAAGTGTAAAATAAAATTTCTTACAATCGCTTACATCTCCAATATGCACAAAAATTTTCAAAGTGAAGACTTCGACATTGTCAAGTGACAATGAAATGTCAGAGACATTTCGTCTCTGCAAATGTTCTGCATCGTTTGTAATTGCTACATTGCATCATCATTATGCAATGTAGCTCGGCAAGAGTTAAATGTAGCTCCCGGTCTGAGCTCGGCTCGAGCATGATCAATTATCATCATTCCTATTTATCATCATCCCAATTTATCATAACCACCATGACTATTACACTCCCAGCGTCACCACCATGACGATTACACTCCCAGCGTCACCACCATGACTATTACACTCCCAGCGTCACCACCATGACTATTACACTCCCAGCGTCACCACCATGACTATTACACTCCCAGCGTCACCACCATGACTATTACACTCCCAGCGTCACCACCATGACTATTACACTCCCAGCGTCACCACCATGACTATTACACTCCCAGCGTCACCACCATGACTATTACACTCCCAGCGTCACCACCATGACTATTACACTCCCAGCGTCACCACCATGACTATTACACTCCCAGCGTCACCACCATGACTATTACACTCCCTGCGTCACCACCATGACTATTACACTCCCAGCGTCACCACCATGACTATTACACTCCCAGCGTCACCACCATGACTATTACACTCCCAGCGTCACCACCATGACTATTACACTCTCAGCGTCACCACCATGACTATTACACTCCCAGCGTCACCACCATGACTATTACACTCAGCGTCACCACCATGAAAATTACACTCCCAGCATCACCACCATGAATATTACACTCCCAGCGTCACCTCCATGACTATTACACTCTCAGCGTCACCACCATGACTATTACACTCCCAGCGTCACCACCATGACTATTACACTCCCAACATTGTCACCATGACTATTACACTCCCAACATTGTCACCATGACTATTACACTCCCAACATTGTCACCATGACTATTACACTCCCAACATTGTCACCATGACTATTACACTCCCAACATCATCACCATGACTATTACACTCCCAGCATCATCACCATGACTATTACACTCTCAGCGTCACCACCATGACTATTACACTCTCAGCGTCACCACCATGACTATTACACTCCCAGCGTCACCACCATGACTATTACACTCTCAGCGTCACCACCATGACTATTACACTCCCAACATTGTCACCATGACTATTACACTCCCAACATTGTCACCATGACTATTTCACTCCCAACATTGTCACCATGACTATTACACTCCCAACATCATCACCATGACTATTACACTCCCAGCATCATCACCATGACTATTACACTCCCAGCGTCACCACCATGACTATTACACTCTCAGCGTCACCACCATGACTATTACACTCCCAACATCATCACCATGACTATTACCCTCCCAACATCATCACCATGACTATTACACTCCCAGCATCATCACCATGACTATTACACTCCCAGCGTCACCACCATGACTATTACACTCCCAACATCATCACCATGACTATTACCCTCCCAACATCATCACCATGACTATTACACTCCCAGCATCATCACCATGACTATTACACTCCCAGCGTCACCACCATGACTATTACACTCCCAGCATCATCACCATGACTATTACACTCCCAACATCGTCACCATGACTATTACACTCCCAACATCATCATGACTATTACACTCCCAACATTGTCACTATAACTATTACACTCCCAACATCATCACCATGACTATTACACTCCCAACATTGTCACTATAACTATTACACTCCCAACATCTAACTCTTGACAACACCATTGCCAGCAGTGCCAACATCTCCAGTGTTGCCATATTCACTACTAAGCTGCCAGCATCTAACTCTTCACTACACCATTGCCAGCAGTGCCAACATCTTCACTGTTCAGTGACTATCATCTTGACACTTTCTCACAATAAATCTTTTTCTTGACTACTTCTTGGCATTTTTATCTTCAGTATTTCACTCGCAGCTTCGTCATGAGTACTTTAATCATCGTCACTGTGACAAACATGAGGGTTGGGTTACTATAAGACTTTGTAGCTCCTCCACTCACTAAAACAAGAATGGTGCCGTCGAAGTGATTGGACACCATTCCTTTCCTCTATCATATCCTAGTTACTTTTTCCCCTTACCCTTTGCAAGTGCTGTATAGTCGTAATGCCTTAGCGCTTTCTCTTGATGATTCCCTTACCCTACGCTAGAAACACTATCATCTTGACTAAATATTCACCATCTGGGATATTTACCTGAGCCTCACTGAGTTCTTCAGGACTCTTTACTTAGACCTCAGTCAAGGATGGATGAGTCTGTCAGGAACCCAGACTTGCCTGAAGGTTATGGAGAAGGGGTCCCGCCTTGGCTCATAGGTCATGATGGAGGATATGAGGCAGGGTCAGGTGTGAAACGCAGGTATGCAGAGGTTGTTCCCCCGGGGTCACATGACCCACGTATCAAGCGAGCCAGGCAGGGAGTGGTGGGCTCAGTGCCCAGTGCTCTCGCAGAGAAACTCGCACGCATGAAGACCAAGCTTCAGAAGGTGGAGAAGAACCCACGGAAGAAAGAACACCGGCACAACCACGAAGAACAACGGCAGGCAGAAGTGAAGCAGGGACAAGAAAAAGGTAAGCAGCATGGACAAGAAAAAGATAAGCAGCACGGTCAAGAAAAAGGTAAGCAGTATGGACAAGAAAAAGATAAGCAGCACGGACAAGAAAAAGATAAGCAGTATGGACAAGAAAAAGAGAAAAAGCATAAGATGGAAAATAATAAAGAACGAAAACAGGGAAAGGAACTAAAAATGAAAAAAATGAAATTATTGAAAAGACATTTTTATATTAAAAATCATTGATGTTATTACTAGGATTAAATGAAATATTTTATCTGAGTTATTTAACTGTTGTTTCCTTATTCCTTGATTTCTGAAGCTGAAAATTAAATGTGCAACAATTTAACAATGTGTCTTAAAATTATTGTTTGGTCAAGAAATGATTACGTTGGTGTGTAGTAAAGACGGTTACAGTGATGATGTTTGTACCTAATAATTGACCCAGTAACGAAAACTGTACAGTTAGGATGGTTACAGTAATGAAGGTTGTGTGTAGTAAAGATGGTTACAGTGGTGAAGGTTGTGTGTACTAAAGATGGTTACAGTGGTGAAGGTTGTGTGTAGTAAAGATGGTTACAGTGATGCCGATTGTGTGTAGTAAAGATGGTTACAGTGATGAAGGTTGTGTGTAGTAAAGATGGTTACAGTGGTGAAGGTTGTGTGTAGTAAAGATGGTTACAGTAATGAAGGTTGTGTGTAGTAAAGATGGTTACAGTGACGAAGGTTGTGTGTAGTAAAGATGGTTACAGTGGTGAAGGTTGTGTGTAGTAAAGATGGTTACAGAGATGAAGGTTGTGTGTAGTAAAGATGGTTACAGTGAAGGTTGTGTGTAGTAAAGATGGTTACAGTTGTGAAGGTTGTGTGTAGTAAAGATGGTTACAGTTGTGAAGGTTGTGTGTAGTAGAGATGGTTACAGAGATGAAGGTTGTGTAGTAAGGATGGTTGTAGTGATGAAGGTTGTGTGGGTGTGTGTAGTAAAGATGGTTACAGTGATGAACGTTGTGTGGGTGTGTGTAGTAAAGATGGTTACAGTGGTCAAGGTTGTGTGTAGTAAGGATGGTTACAGTGATGAAGGCTGTGTGTAGTGAAGATGGTTTCACTGCCCAGGTGAGGCTTGAGTATTCAGCACTAGCACTGAACCCACACCTTGTGAAGCAGAAACTAAAACTTAAAATAATTCAAAGTTTACAATTAGATCGTAGGTGACTTGAGAGGCTTGAGCTTTGAGGACAGGATGAGAAAACTCTCCCTCACGACCTCTATGGAGAAACAAGGATTGCTACATTCACAATCCTAAGGGGAAGAGTCCAAGTGAATTAAGGAAGCCAACTTAAATTAAAGAGAGGATAGGTAATATGAACGTCATTGCAAGTTGTACAAAGAGTTGAGTTGAAGAGAAGTAAGGAAGTTGTGGCACCTTGTACGGGGGTCGGACACTAGAGTGCAGAGGAGGAAGAGCTTGGTGAAGTCAATTCCATCCATAACTTTAACAAAACTATATTGAGATGAAACTAACGCGTCAGATATTTGATGTTAGGAGGCGACCAAGAATAAAGAACAAGGTCTTATATGCCAATAGTCACTGATAGGCAACCCTTCGCTTCCTCTCCTCCTCATCTGACACCTCCCCTCCTCCTGCGCCTCAGACTTCCCCTCCCCCCCTCACTGTGGGATCACGCTGGTACCTCACACCTCACACCAGGTCACACTGGTGTAGCACAATAACAGTGCCTCACATTCACCGCCCAACAAACAGCTCACCTGCTGTTTACGACCAACTGAGCGGAGAATAATGAAGCCCCAGCCGGTAATTAAGACATGACACCTGCCTCATATACCCACCTGTCTGCTGCCTCCAGCCACTCCCTGCTGGCCTCCAGAGTCATGTGGTGCACGAGCTGACGGTAAGCACAAGGGCGCCATCAGCGACACGCAGCCCACTACCCCCCCGCCAGCACAGACTGGCTGTGTGCCTTCCTCGTGGCTCAGGCCGGACGCTGCTGGATGACTGAACATATTTGGCCCAACTCTCTAGCACAGCTGCAGACACATAGGAAGTGAAGGCAGTTGCAATATCAGGAGAAACTCGTTGCAGCGGCAGTAGGTGAACTAGACACGGTGTGCACTGTGCAGCTGCTCCGTAGCCGTGATAAACACCCGCTGGCTCGGGGCGAGGAACACGGCGCCTACACTCCCCCACCAACTCTCTCACTCACTACATCAACATTACTGTAGCACAACATGATACAACTACATGACGTAATTACGGTGTTATGAAAGTGGGGAGGTGCAAAAGGGGAAGGTGGGGAAAGAGCAGTGGGTGAAGGAGGGGGTGGTGCAGTGGGTGAAGGTGGGGTGGTGCAGTGGGTGAAAGTGGGGGAGGTGCAGTGGGTGAAGGTGGGGGAAGTGCAGTGGGTGAAGGTGGGGTGGTTCAGTGGGTGAAGGTGAGGTGGTGCAGTGGGTGAAGGTGAGGTGGTGCAGTGGGTGAAGGTGGGGGAGGTGCAGTGGGTGAAGGTGGGGAAGGTGCAGTGATGAAGAAGGGAGAGGTGCAGTAGGTGAAGGCAGGGTGGTGCAGTGGGTGAAGGTGGGGGAGGTGCAGTGGGTGAAGGTGGGGGAGGTGCAGTGATGAAGAAGGGGGAGGTGCAGTAGGTGAAGGCAGGGTGGTGCAGTGGGTGAAGGTGGGGGAGGTGCAGTGGGTGAAGGTGGGGGAGGTGTAGTGATGAAGAAGGGGGAGGTGCAGTAGGTGAAGGTGGGGTGGTGCAGTGGGTGAAGGTGTAACGGGGGGTGGGGAGAAATGGCTCTCTCTTGTCCATTATTCCAACCCCCCAGTTAACTAACGAGTTCAGGGGAAACAGCTCTCTCTAGTCCGTTATCCCGTCCTCAGTTAGCTAACTATTCTAGAGCACCTCCAGAGTTCCTACGGCAACCTCTCTCGTTCCATACCTTGTAACCTAGGTATTTGACTACCTAGGTGCGGGGACTACTAGGCGCCGTAACTTGATCAGCTACCCGAAACTCTAGAAAGAACTCTAGAATACATTTCACTGCCACAAACGTTTAAAAGAAACGAAAGGGAAGAGATAAATAATGAAGTAATTAGTGAGGGTGTGGGGTGAGAGAGGTAGAGAAGTGGGAGGAGCGAGGAGGGTCATTAGTTGAAAGTGAGAGTTTGGAGAGGGGTGGAGGGAGAGGTGTAGATAGATAGAAGAGTAGATAGTAGAAGTAGAAGAGTAGATAGTAGAAGAAGAAATGTTGCCACCATCCATTCAAGACCATTACATACAAGACAAGGAATGGAACTTGTCTGTATCACAATATTCTCAAAAGAGGTTATAAAAAGGTCATTATTAGTATGTTCCATCTTTCATGTACTCATTAAGTCATGAAACCACAGAGGCTTTCTCATCTCAACTCAAAACTCTAGGGAACAAAGTTAAAGACAATTTAAACCAATAAATTCATAATTATATTTCACATGAAGTATCATAATTTAAGCAATTCCAATGTTCAAGATTAATATGCCAAGTGAGCCATCATCCAAGAATTCAAGAACCCTACAACTTGACTGCCCCTGATCCTCACACAACACTTGTAAACACGACCAAGTCACCTTAATGTTCAACTCACCAAATGTCTGCCTATAGCTGGATAGAGATGGAGGAAAGAGGGGGTCTGTAGTTGACAGAGACTGTCCCGCCCCGCCGGCTGACAGCCTCCCTGGCTAGACCGTCTTCTCCTCTGCTTTGCTCTCTCCTCTCTTCTCTATGCTCTGCTCTCCGAGTATATATTGGGGAACCTAGTAACTAACTCTGCCCACAAGTAGATAGCCTCAGGCACTCTACCAAGCCACTCCTTAAACGTCAGCATGTTTGAAGGCCAATTATCAGATTCGCAGAAGCAAGGTGGAATTCGCATGATCTGACCTCAGGTCAACTTGAGGTCATTAACGCTTAGAGGTGTGA
Organism: Procambarus clarkii; assembly: GCF_040958095.1. Lineage (NCBI taxonomy): Eukaryota > Metazoa > Arthropoda > Malacostraca > Decapoda > Cambaridae > Procambarus > Procambarus clarkii. The sequence goes on from NC_091150.1 coordinate 12,936,755, forward strand.
GACTCAGGCCGACAACCTGGCGCCTCTCAAATCCTTTCTGAGACTCATATATCTCTAAGTATGATTAAATAAAACTAAACCAAACACCTTACGGTGTTACATTCCCCTTCTCCCGGAAATAAAGTTTTTGCAACACTGCTGAAGCAAGCTAGCTGTATGCAATAACTTTATTAACTGAAAAAAATACATCCTAGCTAAACAAATATACATCATCCTACTCTAAAAAAATAAATATTTAGACAGACGTCCATTGTCTCTGGCTGGGCGACGTCACTGCTTGGTCTTGTAGATAGTCCTGTACCATATTTCATCAACACAACTGCCTCTGTCGCTTCTCCGTCGTTAACACACAACAACCCTTGGCCAACCAGGTAGCCGTTACTTCTTGCACTGCGCACAGGACCATGGAATTTAGTTGTCCCAGCTGATCTGTAATTGGCCCTACGTCAGTCACCATGAGAGACGTATATTGGGGTTCTTCACGGCTATAGGGACTACAAGTTTCGAGACCTCCATATAGTTGCCACCGTAGAAATCCCATCCTACTTTTCTCCTCCCTGTTGCTCCAGCACGCCTCCTTCAGAGAGCCACTTCTGACGGCTACATCAAGTCCGCTCGACACAGGAGGAATCACTCAACAGAGCAACATGCTTGCAGGAGGGGCGGCCAGTTAAGGCAAATGATTCTGTCTTGCAAGTACGCTCCATGCAATGATGCTGACACCAGCAAGGGACACTAGGCATCGTGTCTCACTCAGCTTGTCTTATCTTCTCCTCTTCTTTCTTCTCTCTTTTCTCTTCTTTCTTCTCTCTTCCTCCTCCCATGGGTCTTTGACAAGCGACTTGGGGTCCGTCCATCCTGGGGTCCATCCTGGATAGACCGATGTTGGTAGGACAGACTGGAGTCGTTGTTGTTCCTCTTTCATCTTTACTGGGTCGTCTGGGGTCGTCTGCAGATCGACCTGGGGTCCACTGGGGTCCGTCCGTCTTGGGGTCCACTGGGGTCCGTCCGTCCTGGGATCCACTGGGGTCCGTCCATCCTGGGGTCTACTGGGTAGACCATTTTAACTGCCCGAGATGGCTGCATCTTGGGGGTCCCCCGGGGTGGTGGTGGTGGTGGTGGAGCCATGACATCCAGGTAGTGGGCTGGTGATAAACGCCCGTGAGTTTGGTACAAGGCAGCCGTCTCCCTCTTCTGTGTATGCGCGCTTCTCCACTGGCTCCAACCTGAGAATGAACATAAAGGCAACAATACCCGTGTTCCAAAATGTTGTGTGACCCTGCAAGTTGTATAGGGTTCACGCAGTCCAATCAAAACGCTCTCCTCCTGGCAACGACTACACTTAAATTTTAATAATCCAATTAACACTGAATGATATTGACTTGGTGGAACATAAAACAGTAACAGAGTAAAGTTTAGAGAAGAGAGAATAAGGTCGTCACTGCTTTTAACTTGTCACTAAACGAATCTCCACCAAAAATATCAATACTAATAGAGACAAAACACTAGCCTAACTTAACTATACCGTTCCCAATCTTACGTACTTAAATATCCGTTACTCCCACCCTTAACCTACAGCCACCTACGTGACCCAGAGTGTTTCCCTGCTTCTCCGCAGGTCCACAACTCCAAACTTTTGCCACCCCTATGACCAGACTATCTAACGTCGAGCGTCCCCAACGTGAAGTCTACTGACATACTAAGCCTCCCTGGCTAGCATGTTGTACAATACCAGTAGACCTCGGGTTATTGCGTTCAAATGGAGTAAAACAGTCGATCACAATAATCTGAGCAGAACCACCACTTAAAACTACTTAAGAACTACACCTGCCACTCCCCAACTGACCTGGCAACCAGCGGAGGCTGGGTGTCCCCCTGGGACTTGCGGGGTCACCTGTCACACTCAGCTGACCTGCACTACCACCAACCACTAAGTTCCCAAATTGCCAAAATTATCACTAACATAAATCACTACACACGCAAGTTCTGGTGACCATTATCTGAACTTCACAAAACTCACAAAATCACTAAAACACATCGCCAGAGAATCACTATCTCCTAACCTGAAAAACTCGCTAACTTGCGAATATTAAACACCCGTCAAGATCTCCTTGATAGCGCCTGAGTAGCAAAAGGACACATGGGACTGAACAATGTTAAACTAATACCTGTTACATTAAACATTGTTCAACACCGCTGACATCATTGTAACAGGGGTGGGGTAAATGGCTCTCTCTTGTCCATTATTCCAACCCCCCAGTTAACTAACGAGGTCGAGGGAAACAGCTCTCTCTAGTCCGTTATCCCATCCTCAGTTAGCTAACTATTCTAGAGCACCTCCAGAGTTCCTAAGGCAACCTCTCTCGTTCAACACCTTGTAACCTAGGTATTTGACTACCTAGGTGCTACGACTACAAGGCGCCGTAACTTGATCAGCTACCCGAAACTCTACAAAGAACTCTAAAATACATTTCACTGCCACAAACGTTTAAGAGAAACGAAAGGGAAGAGATAAATAATGAAGTAATTAGTGAGGGTGTGGGGTGAGAGAGGTAGAGAAGTGGGAGGAGCGAGGAGGGTCATTAGTTGAAAGTGAGAGTTTGGAGAGGGGTGGAGGGAGAGGTGTAGATAGATAGAAGTAGAAGAGTAGATAGTAGAAGTAGAAGAGTAGATAGTAGAAGAAGAAATGCTGCCACCATGCATTCAAGACCATTACATACAAGACAAGGAATGGAACTTGTCTGTATCACAATATTCTCAAAAGAGGTTATAAAAAGGTCATTATTAGTATGTTCCATCTTTCATGTACTCATTAAGTCATGAAACCACAGAGGCTTTCTCATCTCAACTCAAAACTCTAGGGAACAAAGTTAAAGACAATTTAAACCAATAAATTCATAATTATATTTCACATGAAGTATCATAATTTAAGCAATTCCAATGTTCAAGATTAATATGCCAAGTGAGCCATCATCCAAGAATTCAAGAACCCTACAACTTGACTGCCCCTGATCCTCACACAACACTTGTAAACACGACCAAGTCACCTTAATGTTCAACTCACCAAATGTCTGCCTATAGCTGGATAGAGATGGAGGAAAGAGGGGGTCTGTAGTTGACAGAGACTGTCCCGCCCCGCCGGCTGACAGCCTCCCTGGCTAGACCGTCTTCTCCTCTGCTTTGCTCTCTCCTCTCTCCTCTATGCTCTGCTCTCCGAGTATATATTGGGGAACCTAGTAACTAACTCTGCCCACAAGTAGATAGCCTCAGGCACTCTACCAAGCCACTCCTTAAACGTCGGCATGTTTGAAGGCCAATTATCAGATTAGCAGAAGCAAGGTGGAATTCGCATGATCTGACCTCAGGTCAACTTGAGGTCATTAACGCTTAGAGGTGTGAGACTCAGGCCGACAACCTGGCGCCTCTCAAATCCTTGTCTGAGACTCGTATATCTCTAAGTATGATTAAATAAAACTAAACCAAACACCTCACGGTGTTACAAAGGTGGGGGAGGAGCAGTGGGTGAAGGAGGGGGTTGTGTAGTGGGTGAAGGTGGGGGAGGTGCAGTGGGTGAAGGAGGGGGAGGTGCAGTGGGTGAAGGAGGGGGTGGTGCAGTGGGTGAAGGTGGGGGCGGTGCAGGGGGTGAAGGTGGGGGAGGTGCAGTGGGTAAAGGTGGGGGAGGTGCAGTGGGTGAAGGTGAGGGGAGCTGCAGTGGGTGAAGGAAGGGGAGGTGCAGTGGTTGAAGGAGGTGGAGGTGCAGTGGTTAAGGTGGGGGTGGTGCAGTGGGTGAAGGAGGGGGTGGTGCAGTGGTTAAGGTGGGGGTGGTGCAGTGGTTGAAGGTGGGGGAGGTGCAGTGGGTGAAGGAAGGAGAGGTGCAGTGGGTGAAGGAGGGGGTGGTGCAGTGGGTGAAGGACGGGGTGGTGCAGTGGGTGAAAGTGGGGGAGGTGCAGTGGGTGAAGGAGGGGGTAGTGCATTGGGTGAAGGACGGGGTGATGCAGTGGGTGAAAGTGGGTGAGGTGCAAGGTGAGAAGGGAACTTTGGACAGGAAATCCCCTGTAACACTTTGTCCTGAACGACCCTGGAACACGTCACACTTGAGGAACATGGAGCACATTATCCTGAAGAGGCACGGAACATGGTATCATGGCGAGTCCAAGAGCAAATAACAATCAATATCCCATGGAACATATACAGAAGAGGCACTGAAAAGTTCAGCTTGGAAAGCTTTTGAACACATCGTCCAGGTGAGCCTTGGGAAATAGTATTTTCGAAAACCTTGGCGTTGGGTGGTAAGTGTAGGGTACTGGTGGTGAGGAAGGTGGAGCAGGGTAGTCTAGGCTTTTGGTGATGAGGATGGTGGAGAAGGGTAGTGTAGGCTACTGGTGATGAGGAAGATGGAGTAGGGTAGTGTAGGCTACTTGTGACGAGGAAGGTGGAGCAGGGTAGTGTAGGCTACTGGTGATGAGGAAGGTGGAGCAGGGTAGTGTAGGCTACTGGTGATGAGGAAGGTGGAGCAGGGTAGTGTAGGCTACTGGTGATGAGGAAGGTGGAGCAGGGTATTGTAGGCTACTGGTGATGAGGAAGGTGGAGCAGGGTAGTGTAGGCTACTGGTGATGAGGAAGGTGGAGCAGGGTAGTGATGGGTGGGTCAATACACCATAATGGTCCTTGTTCACCAAACCTGCAATTATCCAGGATTGTTAAAACAAGCAATATCAGTTGAAGTTTTTCGTGCTCACAGTCCCAGTGGCCTCAGTGTTGTGACGCTTCATCAGTGTTGTCTATGTGTGTTGTGATGCTTCATCAGTGTTGTCTGTGTGTTGTGACGCCTCATCAATGTTGTCTGTGAGAGTTGTGACGCCTCATCAGTGTTGTCTGTGAGAGTGTCAGGTGATAGGCGGGAAGGTTACTATCAGAAGAAAACGACAAGCCATTACGACTATATAGCCCTGGGAAAGGATGGTGCCCAACCACTCGGATGGTCGGGGATTGAACGCCGACCTAAAACGAGCAGTGGTAAAAATAGTCGTGTGAGTCTGAATGTGTCCCAGGCACGATGTTGTCAGAAATCCGACACACACGTTAATATACTTCAGTTACCCTTTAAAAATCAGTGAATGGGACGACGACGTTTCGGTCCGTCCTGGACCATTCTCAAGTCGATTGTGATGAGGACAGGTAGGGACAGGCATTAAAAGGACAACCACTGAATTTAATGCCTGTCCCTACCTGTCCTCATCACAATCGACTTGAGAATGGTCCAGAACGGACCGAAACGTCGTCGTCCCTTCTATTTCTAGTGTGTGGTCTGGTCAACATACTTCAGCCACGTTATTGTGACTCATCGCCTGCATATGGATACCACACGTACGCGTCTTACTCTGTTTAATTTCTTTGATGCTCTACCTTCCTTCCAACGGCCTTTTCGCGCCTTTGAATCTTCCCTTCTTGCCGCCAAGCGTCGAAAGAACCAGCTCAGGTTTCTTAAAGACTGTCTTGCTGAGCAAGTTCTCCCTCATTCTTTATCTCACTTTCTCCAGTTCAACACTTCGGGATCTCCTTTCCCTGAACATGCCCGCCTTCTTCTTCAAGAACTTATTCATGCCACCTCCTTGCAAGTTGACGAGGCTTTTCTTGCTGTTCGTCAACAGCAACGCTTTCTGTCCTCTTCTCTAGTGATCTATGCAATATCATTTTTCCAATTGCATTTGACACTGCTCACGTCTCCTCTTCCCACCACTCCTCCACACTACACAACAAACTTCAACGCCTGATCTCCAACAGTCCTTGGGCCAAATACTCTCTCTCTGACTGTGTTACCAACCTTTCGTCTTACTCTCTTTCTAAGCACCAGCAAGAACTTCTTGGTCTTGGTCTGTCTTTTGCTACTTCCCCTGGCCCACGCTGTGGCATTGATCTCATTAGTTCCTTTGACAGGTTTGTCAATTCTAACTCTAGTACTCTTTCGGACCTGTCTGCCTTTAGAGGGGCCCTTATCCCCGTTCTTGACAGCTTGTTTTCTAAAAATAACCACCTTCCTCGTCGCTTCCAGCTTGCCCTTGCCTCCCTGAAATCTAACAACTCTATTCTTATCCTTCCTTCAGACAAAAGCAATTCAGTGGTTGTCCTTGACCGTGAGGACTACCTCCAAAAAGCAGATGTCTTGCTCTCTGATTCTCACACTTATGCTCCTCTGACTTCTAACCCTTTGGATCGCCTCAAAACTTCCTTTAACCGCAAACTAAGACAGCTCTCTAGTCTTTGCCCTCCTGACTTTGATCTCATTAAACGTTTCCGTGTCATCTGCCCTTCTCTTCCTTATTTCTATGGTCTTCCTAAGACTCATAAACCTGGTGTTCCTCTTCGTCCTATCATTTCTTCACGGGGCTCTGTCAGCTATCCTCTTGCCTCCTGGCTCGCTAAAACCCTGACACCTTACCTTGGCACTTTTTCCTCTGCCCACCTTCGTCACTCTCAGGACTTCATAGAAAGACTGCGCCTGCAACCCTCTTGTAAAATGCTTAGTCTTGATGTCGACTCTCTGTTCACTAATGTTCCGCTCGATGACGTTCTCTCTTTCCTCAGACAGAAGGCGTCAGAGGGTCTCCTTCCTCCAACCCGTTCTCACACAAGACAGCACATATATGACTTAATGCTTAAAGTCAATATGTTGAATATGAATTAGTAAATATTTGATATATTCCCAGTTACTTTTTTTTCCAAGGCCCAAACTCTTCCTCACGTACCAACTTGCGTCTCACAGTACCCGTCCGTCAACCTAGATAGCAGAATAGTCGTGATTGGTTCAATTATAAGGAAAATTGTACTTTTCAGGTCCCACATGGGTTGTGAAATTTACCTACTATTGTCCATGCTCTTAGAATATTATAGATCAGCTACTTCCTATTGAAGGTTCGTAGTTTTGTTTTGAGAAATATTAGTTGTTCTTAGTAAATTATAATAAGCACTAAAAATTATTACATAGAATAACAGTCCTTCACCAATCAATATTATATACCATAGTTGGTGCTTTACAAATCTTTAAAGGATGTCTTGTAGGAACGCTAACAGAAAACGATGTTTCATTGGAATGTCTATGGGGTAAACTACTCTAAACAGGATGGTATTGTGTCTACTATACCAACTACAGGATCGGTATATTGTCCACTACCACCTGTTAGGTGAGTAAGGGGTGCAATACCACCCACAGGATGGGTATGAGGGTCACATCCACCCAGAGGATGAGTATGGGGATCACATCCACCCACAGGAAGGGTATGGGGTCCAATACCACCCACAGGATGAGTATGGCATCCACTACAACCCACAGGATGGGTATGGGCTCCAACCACCCATAGAATGGGTATGGGGCTCCAACCACCCATAAAATGGGTATGGGGTCCAATAACACCCACTGGATGTGTATATGGCGTCCATTGCCGCGCGTCGAGCTCGAAAACCGCAGCATTCATCTCAGAACCATGCCTATTTCACGCAGATTCCTTAATAAACGTAAAAGTTTTATATGTCACAAGAAAGATAGAAATATAAGCTTCATTCTAAATACTTTACCATGGGCATATTTAAATTTAAACCGAAGATACGTGTACTTTTATAATAGCCGAGCTCCGACCCCGGACAGATCGATCGACCGAGCAACTCTCTCTCAGAACAATGTTTATTTCACGTGAATTCGTTAGTAAACATATATGTTTTATATGTCTCAAGAAAGACAGACATATAAGCTTCACTTTAAACACTTTACTATAGACATATTTAAATTTCTAATGAAGATTATTGTATTTTAAAAATTACGGAGCTCCCACCCCGTACAGACTGAACGACAGAGCAACTCTCTCTCAGATCAATGTTTATTTCACGTAAATTCGTTAATAAACACAAATGTTTTATAAGTCTTAAGCAAGATAGAAATAAGAGCTTCATTTTAAATACATTACAATAGACATATTTATAGCTCAAGTGAAGATACATATGTTTTTATAGTAGCGCTCAGTAGCTTGTCGGGCATGGAGTGCAGACGCCTACGCACTTGCCGATATATTGTATAATTAACAAAGATACGCTAATAAAGCCTAAAATCTTATATGCCTCCAGAAAGACCGATATATGAACATTATTATAATTGCACCAAATGAAATATATCATGTTCGAGAACAAAGATATATCAATTTTAAATTAAGTTTCGACTCTCTCTCGGGTGAGAGAGATGGGGCGACTCTCGCCCCATCTATTGGAGATTCTGTCCACTAAATACCCAAAGCTACTCAAACCCTCCTAGCATTATTTAAGTAATGAAGTAATATGGTATATTTACTCACTATAATGTGGGTGCTGAATGCAGAACATGAGAAAACTTATATTTACTCCAAACTAATATAATTTCATTATGAAATAAGTAGCATCAAAGGAAGTCGATGGTCCAAGCAGCAATGTTGTGGAGCGACTTATCCAAGATATATCGTTGTTTGGAAAGTGTTTGTTGGCATATCCAGTTGTCGCACTTCTCTGCTCAAATTATCACAAATTTAAATTATAATGTTAACAAGTAGAATACGTATTTTTAATAAAATCTAACATAACTAGCCAGAAAACATTTAACATTAATTAAAAAATATATGTTTGGAAGTTAAATCGACTTCATAGGACAATGGTTTTGTTATATATACTCGTTATTCGTTGACATGCGTTCGCTACTTAAACTACCATGTACTGTACTTATGTAAAATCTCCCATGTCTCTTCGCTCATCTCACCGAACCCTACAGGCTCTGTGATATATTGTTTAATTAATTGAGATTCACAAATAAAGCTAATAATTGTATATGTTATCAAAAAGGCAGAGCTTAGTTTAGTTCATTTATTATGCACTCCATACCCATCCTATGGACGATAGTGGAGTGTTACAGAGGCACATAATGGGCTCAGGGAATGAGCCCCACAATTCATATAGCCAAGCAAGTTATAATCTTGATAAGCTAGTTACAAAAGTCAATACACATTGTCACATCAACAATGGGCTCGAGACCGACCACAAGTACAGTTTATAATTTAAGCAACTGACATATATGGAGGGCTAGTGTCACAATTGATATGTTTATCCTACACATAACCCCCTCTCCCCCATCCAATGGGCAGCGGTGGATAGGTTACAATCAAGTCGTTTTTTGCGTTTTATTCAGAGATTAGATCTTATTGGGTGAGGAAAGATATTCATATTTTAAAGAAGGCTTCTTGGCTGATGCTCTCCATTGATGGAAAATATACAACCTTTTGAAAATCAATGTTAGTTTGATCTAGATATTGTAATTAACGAAAGTATTTATGTCATCTGAAAGGTTGAAATATAGGCTACATTTAAAATCCTTTGTCATAAATATAACTGAAGTGAAAACGAAGATATATGCGTTTTGATAGTTACTTGATGGCTTGCTCTGAGAGTGTGAAGCCCTGCACACCAGCCAATAAATTGTATAATTAGTTTCCATATATTTTAATTAATCTTAAAAATCTATATGTCAGAAGAAAGGAAGATGTAGCCGTTAATGTGACAACATTTAAAAATATATATATCTTAAGTTAAACAAATAATACCACCTTATCGCCGGTGTCCGGACACATGAAAATTACCTAGGTATCAGTATCCAGCCAGGCGGGGATCACAGGCTGCACAATACTGATAAATTTATGTAATGCACTACTTGTGGTCGATCTCGAACCCATTTATGATGTGACGACTTATAGTGAATTTTGTAACTAGCTCATTAAGATTGTAACTTGCTTAGCTAAATGAATTGTGGGGTTCGGTCCATTCATTTTCTTTCTTTATTATGCACCCCATAATACACATCCCGTGGGCGGTGGTGTAAAGGATTACAGAGGCACATAATCGGTTCAGGAACTGAACCCTGTAGTTCGTTTAGCTAAGCAAATAACAATCTTTTGACGCTAGTTACAAAATTATTAATGTACACATACTTATGCATACATGTACATATTCATACGTATACATATATACATACACATACATATTTAATCACCACCACAAATACACACATCAGTAATCTTTTGTGCCACAAGTGATTCAACAAGAGGCTCACAACAGTCACTATACAAGGCACTTTACATTTATGGTGAGTCACACAGTTACTAGTCTTGCTGCACACCCACCCAACTGGGCGGCAGCTTTACAGTCATGTGCTCCACACCCACCCAACTGGGCGGCAGCTTTACAGTCATGTGCTCCACACCCACCCAACTGGGCGGCAGCTTTACAGTCATGTGCTCCACACCCACCCAACTGGGCGGCAGCTTTACAGTCATGTGCTCCACACCCACCCAACTGGGCGGCAGCTTTACAGTCATGTGCTCCACACCCACCCAACTAGGCGGCTGCTTTACAGTCATGTGCTCCACACCCACCCAACTGGGCGGCTGCTTTACAGTCATGTGCTCCACACCCACCCAACTGGGCGGCAGCTTTACAGTCATGTGCTCCACACCCACCCAACTGGGCGGCAGCTTTACAGTCATGTGCTCCACACCCACCCAACTGGGCGGCAGCTTTACAGTCATGTGTATGCATTACCTACAGTAAGCAAATTTTGGATACTTCGCTAAGATTTCGAGCAGCACATCATTATGAATGAAGTACTTACACATTTCATGGACACTATTGATGTTGTTATCTTTAAATTCCGCGATTTTTCACATTCCATTATATAATGACGCAAAGTATGCGAATAGTTCTGCTGACAGAGTTTACATTTAGTCAAATCTAGATCATCAGATGTTACAAACTTCCAGAGGTACTTGTAGCTGAGCCTAAACCTAGCAGTGGTAGCATCTAGAAATCTGCTAACATTATTGGATGACCCATAGACGAGCGATTCATCAAAGTTTATACAATATTGTGAAATTGACAATCAGTGTAGTAACATAAATTGGTAAATCATAAATATTGTAAGTTAAGAATCTGATGCATGTGTGTGTGTTGGGAGGGGCGGGGGTTATACCCTTGGTAAGCGAGAGTGGAAAGTAACCTTAGACGTACTTCGGTCAATGTGTGGGGGAGGGGGGGAGGGATGGTGGGAGAGTCAAATCCACCCTCCAACATCTGGACATAGTACCACCAGCCTCCACAACACTCCATCAGCCTCCAGCTGATGCTTGTAGATGCCTCATCTAACCTCACTTATGTCACACATTAACCTACAGTTCCTGTGATATTTCAACTCCTCATCACAGTGGCGTTTCACCAATATAAACTGTATTGGATTTTGTCCCGAAATAGCTATATGCTGGCTGGACGTGTATGTATGTATGTATGTATGTATGTATGTATGTATGTATGTATGTATGTATGCATGTATGAATGGATAGATGGATGGATGTATGTATGTACGCATGCATGCATGTATGTATGCATGTATGTATGTATGTATGTATGTATGTATGTATGCATGCATGCATGCATGTATGTATGTATGTATGTATGTATGTATGTATGTATGTATGTATGTATGTATGTATGTATGTATGTATGTATGTATGTATGTATGTATGTATGTATGCATGTATGAATGGATAGATGGATGGATAGATGGATGGATGTATGTATGTACGCATGCATGTATGTATGTATGTAATGTATGTATGTATGTATGCATGTATGTATGTATGTATGTATGTATGTATGTATGTATGTATGTATGTATGTATGTATGTATGTATGTATGTATGTATGTATGTATGTATGTATGGATAGATGGATGGATGTATGTATGTACGCATGCATGCATGTATGTATGTATGTATGTATGTATGTATGTATGTATGGATGTACGCATGCATGTATGTATGGATGTATGTATGTATGTATGTATGTATGTATTCCCAATCACGTTAAAGACTCCCCCTCTATCATCCAGTTTAAGAGAAAAACAACTATGTACTAAATAATCGACTCCTTGTAACTTTAATTATGCTGACCTTCCTATCTGTATTCAGACTGTGCCTACCATCATTATAGGTGATTATAACGCTAGACATAGGAATATTGGTAATTCGCAGTTCAGTAATCGTAACGGCAACTAGTGTCACTATTAGGTAGTCACGATGATGCACAGATTGTGGGTGACCTTGAACCGACGCATATCTACGGGGGTATTCTTGGTCTATGTCTCGGTTTCAACGTCTCCCACACCGTGTGCGCCTCGTCAATAGTGCCAGTTATGGCGTCTGATCATCTGGCCATATTAGCCACTGTAAGCATTGGCAGTTCTATCCTCCCTGGTGGAGTGTTCAAGCGGAAGAGGCTGGCTGTGCCCATCAATCAGCGAGACAATCTTGTTGCTCATGTGTCAGAATGGTGCAGTTCATCTGAGCCTTCATCAGTTGAAGATTTTAACAATGAGCTCACAGGTACTATCAACCAGTTTATAGAATCACTTGATCCATCGTCCAGGCCACGTAACCCAAATTACACTGGTCATAGCACTTATGTTTATTATAATGATTCTAAATTGCAGACACTAAAACGCACTGCCAGAATAATTGGACTAGCTTGTAGAAGGACCCGCACTGCTGAAATGCTTCGGCTCTTTCAAGCGGCTCTGGCTAAGGCCAGGGAACGTATGGTGGAGCTGAGGCAGATAGACTGGGAAACTTTTGTCCGTGGTCTCAATTCTCACACGCCACTAAGTCGGGCATGGAAGGATATCAACAAGATCAAAGGGAAAAATGCTGCAGAGATCTCGTACCCTAATCCTCTGCACAGAGCAAATGAGCTTGTTGGTGCTTGGGCCACGACTTCCAGCTTTGACAGTCTTCCTCTACCCTCGCAGAATGAATTAAATGATAGATATACTGATAGGGCAAGGCTCCTTGACTTCATGCTTCATCAAGAGGATGACTGTGACATGCTTTTACTGAATACGAACTAGATTCTGCTCTACATAAAGGCAAAGCTACATCACCCGGGGAGGATGGAGTTACTGACGGCATACTGCATATGCTTCTGCTAGTTCCAGGGAATACCTTTCTTCAATTGTATAATATGAGCTATGTAACTGGGGAGCTTCCTAAGTCATGGACCAACAGTGTTATTATTCCCATTCCTAAACCTCACCAGCCGAGTGCTTTTCGCCCAATCTCCCTCACTAGTTGTCTCTATAAGTGTCTTGAGAGGATGGTTCTCAACCGTCTCCTTTACAAAATTATTAATATGTTGTCTCCCCAGATATATGGCTTTATGCATGGAAAGAGTGTACATCACTGTATTACCACATTCCTCACCCTGCATACTGATAGGTCATACACCACTTTCCTAGATCTTAAGTCAGCCTTTGACATTGCTAACCCACACGTCATTCTGAGAGAACTTGCTAAAATAAATGTTGGAGGATGGCTTCTACGGTGGATAAGAGGCTATCTATCCAACAGGAAGTCATCTGTACTGTTCCATGGGCATAGGAGTGTAACGAGATTTTTTGAACTTGGCACTCCACAGGGAGGTGTCCTCAGTCCTACTCTGTTCAATGTGTTAATCAGTGCACTTTTAAACTTTGTAACTAGAAGGTCCAGCGAACACATCATTAGCTATGTGGATGATATACTGATCCACACCAATGGGTATACCAACACCCAAAATGTTCTGAACTCTGTATTGTCCACATGTCAGGAACTATGCTTAGTCATCTCAGTAGAGAAAACAAAGATCCTGAACCGACACCCACCCAGACGGGGTGGGGCCGATCGCAAAATGCAGTTGGATGATGGCTCTCTGCTCGACTAGTTACCAGATACAAATACCTTGGTCTTGAGGTTCTACTGTACCGCAATGTTTAGCCAGACTGGGTCGCCAATGTAGAGAGAGGCTCCGTGCTCTCAAGGCTGTGGCAGGCTGTGGCAGGCAAACACAACTGTACTGTACAGTGTTAAATATTTATTTCAATTTGAACAATTTTTAACATTAAAGGATACCTGGTTGATGGGGTTCTGGGAGTTCTTCTACTCCCCAAGCCCGGCCCGAGGCCAGGCTTGACTTGTGAGAGTTTGGTCCACTAGGCTGTTGCTTGGAGCGGCCCGCAGGCCCACATACCCACCACAGCCCGGTTGGTCCGGCACTCCTTGGAGGAATAAATCTAGTTTCCTCTTGAAAATGTCCCCGGTTGTTCCGGCAATATTTCTTATGCTTGCTGGGAGGACGTTGAACAACCGCGGACCTCTGATGTTTATACAGTGTTCTCTGATTGTGCCTATGGCACCTCTGCTCTTCACTGGTTCTATTCTACATTTTCTTCCATATCGTTCACTCCAGTACGTTGTTATTTTACTGTGTAAATTTGGTACTTGGCCCTCCAGTATCTTCCAGGTGTATATTATTTGATATCTCTCTCGTCTTCTTTCTAGTGAGTACATTTGGAGGGCTTTGAGACGATCCCAATAATTTAGGTGCTTTATTGCGTCTATGCGTGCTGTATATGTTCTCTGTATTCCCTCTATTTCAGCAATCTCTCCTGCTCTGAAGGGGGAAGTGAGTACTGAGCAGTACTCAAGACGGGACAACACAAGTGACTTGAAGAGTACAACCATTGTGATGGGATCCCTGGATTTGAAAGTTCTCGTAATCTATCCTATCATTTTTCTGGCTGTCGCAATATTTGCTTGGTTATGCTCCTTAAACGTTAGGTCGTCAGACATTATTATTCCCAAATCCTTTACATGCTGTTTTCCTACTATGGGTACATTTGATTGTGTTTTGTACTCTGTATTATGTTTAAGGTCCTCATTTTTACCGTACCTGAGTACCTGGAATTTATCACTGTTAAACATCATGTTATTTTCTGATGCCCAGTCGAAAACTTTAATAATATCAGCTTGAAGTTTTTCAATATCCTCAGCCGAGGTAATTTTCATACTGATTTTTGTGTCAAATCCTTTAATTAAATCCTTTAAAAAGGATAAATCCTTTAATTGGTTGAAATTGGTTTTAACATTCGAAATCTAATTTGTTGATGTTAAATAATATAATATGTTGATGTTGATAATATAAGGTTCAAATTTATTAAGATACATACTTTAAAAACTATTTCTATTTGATACCAACAGTATCACGTTAAGAGAAGCGTCTCGCCTTGCTAACCCAAGTATAAAATATATAAAGAAACGGTGCAACTGTACTGGTATCTGCAGTACAAATTTATGTCCCTATTTAAAAAAAAAATAAACTGAACCAATCACTGCCACTCCTCACACCAATGCAACAATAAGGAGAGTGATAACAGTGCTTCACATTCGACAATGTTAAATTATTTAACAAATGACGAGATAATGAACATTGGAACAAATGTACAGCTCTCTGACCTTCATATAAAATCTGCATGTGACCTCATCAAACAAACTGTGCCAAGCCTAGAAGGCCTTCATGACCCAGCGTGGTAGCGGGACCTCTCCTGGCCAGTTACAATTGGTGAATTTATTCAAATTATCCAAGTTGATGGTTGTCACTGGGCCACCGTTTCCAACATTGGAGTAACTGGACAAATTAACATATACGACACCAGGCATAAATTACCATCCAAATCTACTGAAGTTATCTTGTATGCTCTTGCTAATTGCCAGGATGATAAGCTGATATGCAATATAATGAATGTCAGCAGACACAAGGACTCAAGTATGAGTGGGGTATATGCTGTGGCGTTTGCTGCATCACTTGCAAGTGGTGTAGATCCGGTGAACCTCGTATGATATGCAGAATGAGACAACATCTTCAAGAGAACTTTAAAGGAAAGTGTCTCATCTCATTCCCTGCAGCTCAGACACTGAGAAGAAAACGAATCATCCGGTCATGCTCGATGGAAGTGTACTGCATTTGCAGAAAGCTAAATGATTTGAAGCTGATGGTATGCTGTGACCGTTGCAATATTTGGCACCATGGATCATGTGTAGGTGTTACAGAATGTAATGATGATTCGTGGATTTGTTTCTTGTGCGCTAGCAAGTTGTAAATTATAATTTAAAATACTTAATTAATACATTATTATTATTATTATTATTATTATTATTATTATTATTATTATAACCTTACCAAATGCTTTGCTGAATCAAATAATGTTATTACTTTCAATGTGTTACAATAGCATAATTAAGTGCTGCAACTATCAGGTCTTTTATATAGTCGGTATTTGTTATATTCTGTACTCTTTTAATGTTATTTAAATTTCAAATAGAAATAGTTTTTAAAGTATGTATCTTAATAAATTTGAACCTTATATTATTTAACATCAACAAATTAGATTTCGAATATTAAAACCAATTTCAACCAATTAAAGGATTTATCCTTTAATGTTAAAAATTGTTCAAACTGAAATAAATATATAACACTGTACGGTACAGTTGTGTTTAATTATGTTTTGCGATTCCTTTGGAAAAGGTATTTGTGCACCAAGTACTACTAGGTCATTATGAGATATGCTGAATGTTGTCAATATACCATCTGAATACGCCTCACTTTGCGTTAATCATTGGACGTCCTAATGATTAAGGTCCCCAAAAGGACTTAATCAGACCTCAGTGGACATTTTTACTCTCCCTCTCTCTCTCTCTCTCAGAGCATCCCCTTGTGTGTTGTATGTGGGTGCTGAAGTTCAGTCTCTTGTCTATGTACCCAAGCAAACCCAAGCAAACTACTGTGGAAATGTGCAGGACAAACATATCAATTGTGACACTAGCTCTCCACATATAGCATTTGCTTAATTTAGAAACTGTACTTGTGGTCGATCTCGAACACATGTTGTTGATGTGACGATGTGTTATGAATTTTGTGGCTAGCTCCTCAAGATTGTAACTTGCTTAGATAAATAAATTGTGTGTTCAGTCCCTGAACCCATTATGTGATAAATTAACTAAACTAAAAACTAAAGTATGGCGACGAAACCTGAACTGCATAATGTAAATAGGGATTAACCAGAAAAAGATATAGGTGAAGAATAACACCAGGTAACTGTAAAGCTGCCGCCCAGTTGGGTGGGTGTGGAGCACATGACTGTAAAGCTGCCGCCCAGTTGGGTGGGTGTGGAGCACATGACTGTAAAGCTGCCGCCCAGTTGGGTGGGTGTGGAGCAAGACTAGTAACTGTGTGACTCACCATAGATGTAAAGTGCCTTGTATAGTGACTGTTGTGAGCCTCTTGTTGAATCACTTGTGACACAAAAAATTACTGATGTGTGTATTTGTGTGGGTGATTAAATATGTATGTGTATTTATATATGTATACGTATGTATATGTACATGTATGCATAAGTATGTGTACATTAATAATTTTGTAACTAGCGTCAAAAGATTGTTATTTGCTTAGCTAAACGAACTAGAGGGTTCAGTTCCTGAACCGATTATGTGCCTCTGTAATCCTTTACACCACCGCCCACAGGATGGGTATTATGGGGTGCATAATAAAGAAAGAAAATGAATGGACCGAACCCCACAATTCATTTAGCTAAGCAAGATACAATCTTAATGAGCTAGTTACAAAATTCACTATAAGTCGTCAAATCATAAATGGGTTCGAGATCGACCACAAGTAGTGCATTATATAATTTATCAGTATTGTGCAGCCTGTGATCCCCGCCTGGCTGGATACTGATACCTAGGTAATTTTCATGTGTCCGGACACCGGCGATAAGGTGGTATTATTTATTTAACTTAAGAGATATATATTTTTAAATGTTGTCACATTAACGACTACATCTTCCTTTCTTCTGACATATAGATTTTTAAGATTAATTAAAATATATGGAAACTAATTATACAATTTATTGGCTGGTGTGCAGGGCTTCACACTCTCAGAGCAAGCCATCAAGTAACTATCAAAACGCATATATCTTCGTTTTCACTTCAGTTATATTTATGACAAAGGATTTTAAATGTATCCTATATTTCTACCTTTCTGATGACATAAATACTTTCGTTAATTACAATATCTAGATCAAACTAACATTGATTTTCAAAAGGTTGTATATTTTCCATCAATGGAGAGCATCAGCCAAGAAACCTTCTTTAAAAT
Organism: Procambarus clarkii; assembly: GCF_040958095.1. NCBI lineage: Eukaryota > Metazoa > Arthropoda > Malacostraca > Decapoda > Cambaridae > Procambarus > Procambarus clarkii. The sequence goes on from NC_091150.1 coordinate 12,954,835, forward strand.
ATGAATATCTTTCCTCACCTAATAAGACCTAATCTCTGAATAAAACGCAAAAAAAAAAACTTGATTGTAACCTATCCACCCCTGCCCATTGGATGGGGGAGAGGGGGTTATGTGTAGGATAAACATATCAATTGTGACACTAGCCCTCCATATAAATCAGTTGCTTAAATTATAAACTATACTTGTGGTCGGTCTCGAGCCCATTGTTGATGTGACAATGTGTATTGACTTTTGTAACTAGCTTATCAAGATTATAACTTGCTTGGCTATATGAATTGTGGGGCTCATTCCCTGAGCCCATTATGTGCCTCTGTAACACTCCACTATCGTCCATAGGATGGGTATGGAGTGCATAATAATTGAACTAAACTAAGCTCTGCCTTTTTGATAACATATACAATTATTAGCTTTATTTGTGAATCTCAATTAATTAAACAATATATCACAGAGCCTGTAGGGTTCGGTGAGATGAGCGAAGAGACATGGGAGATTTTACATAAGTACAGTACATGGTAGTTTAAGTAGCGAACGCATGTCAACGGATAACGAGTATATATAACAAAACCATTGTCCTATGAAGTCGATTTAACTTCCAAACATATATTTTTTAATTAATGTTAAATGTTTTCTGGCTAGTTATGTTAGATTTTATTAAAAATACGTATTCTACTTGTTAACATTATAATTTAAATTTGTGATAATTTGAGCAGAGAAGTGCGACAACTGGATATGCCAACAAACACTTTCCAAACAACGATATATCTTGGATAAGTCGCTCCACAACATTGCTGCTTGGACCATCGACTTCCTTTGATGCTACTTATTTCATAATGAAATTATATTAGTTTGGAGTAAATATATGTTTTCTCATGTTCTGCATTCAGCACCCACATTATAGTGAGTAAATATACCATATTACTTCATTACTTAAATAATGCTAGGAGGGTTTGAGTAGCTTTGGGTATTTAGTGCACAGAATCTCCAATAGATGGGGCGAGAGTCGCCCCATCTCTCTCACCCGAGAGAGAGTCGAAGCTTAATTTAAAATTGATATATCTTTGTTCTCGAACATGATATATTTCATTTGGTGCAATTATAATAATGTTCATATATCGGTCTTTCTGGAGGCATATAAGATTTTAGGCTTTATTAGCGTATCTTTGTTAATTATACAATATATCGGCAAGTGCGTAGGCGTCTGCACTCCATGCCCGACAAGCTACTGAGCGCTACTATAAAAACATATGTATCTTCACTTGAGCTATAAATATGTCTATTGTAATGTATTTAAAATGAAGCTCTTATTTCTATCTTGCTTAAGACTTATAAAACATTTGTGTTTATTAACGAATTTACGTGAAATAAACATTGATCTGAGAGAGTTGCTCTGCCGTTCAGTCTGTACGGGGTGGGAGCTCCGTAATTTTTAATATACAATAATCTTCATTAGAAATTTAAATATGTCTATAGTAAAGTGTTTAAAGTGAAGCTTATATGTCTGTCTTTCTTGAGACATATAAAACATATATGTTTACTAACGAATTCACGTGAAATAAACATTGTTCTGAGAGAGAGAGTTGCTCGGTCGATCGATCTGTCCGGGGTCGGAGCTCGGCTATTATAAAAGTACACGTATCTTCGGTTTAAATTTAAATATGCCCATGGTAAGGTATTTAGAATGAAGCTTATATTTCTATCTTTCTTGTGACATATAAAACTTTTACGTTTATTAAGGAATCTGCGTGAAATAGGCATGGTTCTGAGATGAATGCTGCGGTTTTCGAGCTCGACGCGCGGCAATGGACGCCATATACACATCCAGTGGGTGTTATTGGACCCCATACCCATTTTATGGGTGGTTGGAGCCCCATACCCATTCTATGGGTGGTTGGAGCCCATACCCATCCTGTGGGTTGTAGTGGACGCCATACTCATCCTGTGGGTGGTATTGGACCCCATACCCTTCCTGTGGGTGGATGTGATCCCCATACTCATCCTCTGGGTGGATGTGACCCTCATACCCATCCTGTGGGTGGTATTGCACCCCTTACTCACCTAACAGGTGGTAGTGGACAATATACCGATCCTGTAGTTGGTATAGTAGACACAATACCATCCTGTTTAGAGTAGTTTACCCCATAGACATTCCAATGAACCATCGTTTTCTGTTAGCGTTCCTACAAAACATCCTTTAAAGATTTGTAAAGCACCAACTATGGTATATAATATTGATTGGTGAAGGGCTGTTATTCTATGTAATAATTTTTAGTGCTTATTATAATTTACTAAGAACAACTAATATTTCTCAAAACAAAACTACGAACCTTCAATAGGAAGTAGCTGATCTATAATATTCTAAGAGCATGGACAATAGTAGGTAAATTTCACAACCCATGTGGGACCTGAAAAGTACAATTTTCCTTATAATTGAACCAATCACGACTATTCTGCTATCTAGGTTGACGGACGGGTACTGTGAGACGCAAGTTGGTACGTGAGGAAGAGTTTGGGCCTTGGAAAAAAAAGTAACTGGGAATATATCACATATTTACTAATTCATATTCAACATATTGACTTTAAGCATTAAGTCATATATGTGCTGTCTTATGTGAGAACGGGTTGCTTCCTCTCCCACTTCCCACTGACGTTTTCCTCGATCTCATTAGACTCTGTGTTGAATCTAACTCTTTCTCTTTCAACGGTAAATATTACACTCAAACTTTCGGTGTAGCTATGGGTTCCCCTCTCTCCCCTGTTCTTGCTAATTTCTACATGGAATACTTCGAAACTGTTCTTCTTCCTTCTATTGATACTCGTCCCTCTCTCTGGCTTCGCTATGTTGATGACATTTTTGCTTTATGGCCTCATGACCATAATCTTTTCCAGGCTTTCCTCGCCTCTCTTAACAATCTGGCTCCTTCTATCCATTTCAAAGTTGAGTGGGAATCTAATTCCCTCCTTCCTTTTCTTGATGTTCATGTTCACAGCTCTGTGACTGGGTTCTCTTTCTCTGTCTACCGTAAACCCATGCATAGTGGCATGTACATTCACTTCTTTTCCTACCATCCTCTTTCTGTTAAGAAAAGTGTCCTCGTTTCTCTCTTCCTCCGCGCTCTACGCATCAGCGACCCTCAGTTTCTTGATTCTGAAATTGCCTTTATCTACAAATCATTCTCTCGCCTTGGTTATCCTTTGCATTTCATCAACTGTGCCCACTCTCAAGCTAAACGAAATTTCTTTCATCCTAAACCTGCTTCCAACACTAGTAGCACTGTACTATGCCTTCCCTTCATATCTGAACTCAAAACTTTTACCAATACCTTTCGTCCTCTTGACATTAAACTCGCCTTTCGACAAACTAACACACTTCGTAGCAATCTAGTTCACACTGCTCCTCCTGCTTCTAATGCTGCTGGTGTCTATTCTATTTCCTGTTCATCTTGTCCTCTCCAATACTTTGGCGAAACTGGCCGTACACTGAATGACAGACTTAAAGAACACAAGAGAAGTGTTATGTCTGCAGACACTAACAATGCTCTCTTCTGCCATGTGAGGGATTCTAATCATCCCATTGATTGGTCTTCCTCCAAAATAATCTTTCCTGCCTCTACTCTACACAGACGCCGTCTTGTAGAATCGGCTCTTATTAACAATGTACCCAACATGAACTTGAGTCCTGGCTTTGTTGCTGTGGACTCTTCCCTTTCACAGTATATACTCAAATGCTCTAATCTTTCTAACAAACGTGACTTAACATAAGCTTTCCCCCTTCCATTTCTTTCTTTCTCTTTCCCTTTCTTTCTCTCTTCTCTCTTTTTCTGTTCATTGTCTTCTACGCTCCCTTGCTATCCTCTTCTTTTTCCTATTACTATCTCCTTCGGTGGTTATAATAGGAGCTGCCTCGTATGGGCCAATAGGCCTGCTGCAGTTCTCATTACTACTATCCTCAACACCTGACTTTCCTCCTCAGCTCTCTCTTGCCTATTTAATGCCTGTCCCTACCTGTCCTCATCACAATCGACTTGAGAATGGTCCAGGACGGACCGAAACGTCGTCGTCCCTTCTATTTCTAGTGTGTGGTCTGGTCAACATACTTCAGCCAAGTTATTGTGACTCATCGCCTGCATCAGTGAATGGGATTTCGTGCCGTCATCAACACCACGTAAATATGTACTGTCATTTCTTTTAAACCAAAGTCTAGTGTTTAAACTTAATAAAATAGTTTTCACTAGGACTGAATATTAATAAATACACCAGAAATATATCTTGACTCCCCATTCCTTAAGACACAGATAGAAGCAGCTGATATTGTTGGACCGTCAGCTGAGGGAGGAGGGAGGCGAATCACAGAGAGAGAATGTAAACAGAGGAACACCAAACAGAGAGGGCTCCATATGAGCAAGCACATCGTGTCATAGACTCCCAAAATATGAGTCAACCAACCGAGTTATCTTGAGGTTATCTTTATTCGGGGCTTTTAGTGTCCCCGTGGCCTGGTCCTCGACCAGGCCTCCACCCTCAGGAAGCAGCCCGTGACAGCTGACTAACTCCCAGGTACCTATTTACTGCTAGGTAACAGGGGCATAGGGTTATATCTTGAGATGATTTCGGGGCTTTTTAGTGTCCCCTGGTGCCCGGTCCTCGACCATGCCTCTACCCCCAGGAAGCAGCCCGTGACAGCTGACTAACACCCAGGTACCTATTTTACTGCTAGGTAACAGGGGCATAGGGTGAAAGAAACTCTGCCCATTGTTTCTCAAGGCGCCTGGGATCGAACCCAGGACCACAGGATCACAATTCCAGCGTGCTGTCCGCCCGGCCGACCGGCTCCCTATTAACTACCACAGCAACCTCTACAACAACAAGAATAACTGAGTATCTGTCTTACCCATTATCTATTTCATGTTTTTGTCCATTTACTGTCTTGATGAGTCTGGCGGTTATACTGTGAGCTTAAACTCAACAAAGTAAGTGTTTTACTAAGCACTACACACACACAATATTCATGTCACACTTGTACATCATATGTTAATGTTCCATTACTAATGTACTTCATTTGGCAGGTAAATTGTGATTTGGAGTTACTGAAAAGATAGGCAGGCCCACACAAACTGTGAAGTTTCTGGCAACACTAGTTGTACACCGACGCTACAGTGCCAGGCGCCATTACGTGGCACTCTGAAGCACATGTAGCCACACCCTAAACAGTTGTTGGCTTAAAATAGCCAGCCTAATCAGGCCATACCTACAGTATAAGTTAAGGATTTACACAAATCTTTTTGCAAAAAGTAGATAGATTTAATAATATTGAAGATTAAGCCACCATATGTGCTGTAATTTATATTTTGCAATTATAGCTTATAATATATCCACTCATAGGTGGCATAAGTTATAATTGTCCCCCCCCAAACTATGTATAGATAAGTTCCGGCAGGCTGAATCAAAATACAGTCCACTTATATCATAATAATACAATATTTAAGTTAATAATAAATTATATTTAAAATAAGTATATGCCTGCTAGGATTCTCCCACATAAATATGGACCTCAACGAACCGGATAAGCTAGAATTAACCCAGTAGTTCATCAAATCTAGGATCAACATAAACTACTGAGTGAAATATTTACATATATATATAAATTACAGCAGAAATGCACTGCTAAACAATTTTCTCGCCTAACTTACTCAATCTCAGGTCACCGTGAACAGAACCTACAGCAGGCACTAATATTGTTCCAATGACTGAACCAAGAGAACAATTTTGCTAAATCATTACAAGTGGTTGATAAGAGGCTAATTATACTTATAAATTTATATATAAGTATTTATATATAAACATTACAACATATTGCACTATACCAATTACTGCATATTACCATTATTTATAGCCAACTCTTATACAAGGGGCAGGACATTATTAGACTGGTGTTGTACAGCAACCTAGTCTAACTTAATTAATTGTACTAGCCTGGTGTAAGGAAAGGGGTTTACACTTGTCTAGAGTTGAACCAATTGTACAGCCAAGCAAGTATATATATTTTATTGTGCTGTTCTTATAACAACATGAGTTGTGTTGTACATTTACCATTACCATAGTAATAATTTAACTTTAATCATTTCACCTTTGAATGTTAATCTGTGACTCTGTACCAACTAAGAGTGATATAGATGACCTAACTTGAGGTGAATCGATCATAGATACAAGGATACCACTCAAATCATAATGTGTATGATTATATAATGTTTATTAATTAAATGATAAACGGCTCTAGTTCAAGCCATAGAAGCAGCCCAAGTCCAAGCCCATCAAGGCTTTGCTCTCGTACAACTGCAGCATGGCTAGCCTAAACAGTCATTATGTCTACTGCAGGAAAAGTGAAAGTGATCTCCACTGCTATGAAAGGCCATTTATCCAGACAGATCAATAAATGCGAGGATTTATACACACAAACTCCAGTTAATCATGTTGAACTGGAGGGTCATCATAAGGTTACCGAGAGAAAATTTGAACAAGTAGGAAGCCAAATACAGAAATATCAGGATGTTCTTACTGACACTGCAATAGATGAAGCAACAATAGAGGCTGTCGTGCAAGAACAGGCAGGTTATGAAGATGCCATTCAAATCAAGATACAACAGTTTAGTAATAAAATAATGCATTGCAAGGCAACAACAAACATTACAGCCACAGCTTCCAAAAATCCACACAACCAAACGTCAAACTACCATCAATTAGTCTACCTACTTTCTCTGGAACAGTGGATGAAAATTGGGATAACTTCTGGAACAAATTTGTTGACTCAGTAGATGCTAATGCCAATATAGCTAAGACCACCAAATTTACATACATACAAGCTATATTAAAGGGTGAAGAGTTAAAAGTGGTCTGTAATTTAACATTGTCAGATGATGGCTATGATAAGGAGTACAGCTCCTTAAAGAAAATTATGCTGAACCAGAATGAGCTATCAGACTTTTAAAACAAAAATTGGTGGATATACCAGCAACAGATGGATCCGTTGACTCACTCCAAGCCTTTAGATTGGAGCTTGAGTCCTTACTCAAAGCACTTAGCCTTAAAATAAACCTAGGTGAATCAGATTGGATAATTCAACTTTTTGTAAGACACAAGTTACCCACTGAAATACTGGATAAGTTGTGTGCCTTACATAACAAATCTTCTCTGACAGTAAAGGAGATTACAGAAGGTCTACGCTCTGTTATAGAACGAAAAAGAGACAACACAGAGAGTAAATCAACACCTAAACCTTCGTTAAACACCCATAGTAAACAACAGAGTACAACCCGTACTCTAAGTAAATCTAAACCAACTACCACCACACCAAGGTGGAAACAAGGCAGTGTGGGCACAAATGCAGTGGGTCCCTCCAAACCTACCTTGAGGTTACCTTGAGGTGCTTCCGGGGATTAGCGTCCCCACGGCCCGGTCGTCGACCAGGCCTCCTGGTTGCCGGACTGATCAACCAGGCTGTTGGACGCGGCTGCTCGCAGCCTGACGTATGAGTCACAGCCTGGTTGATCAGGTATCCTTTGGATGTGCTTATCCAATTCTCTCTTGAACACTGTGAGGGGTCGGCCAGTTATGCCCCTTATGTGTAGTGGAAGCGTGTTGAACAGTCTCGGACCTCTGATGTTGATAGAGTTCTCTCTCAGAGTACCTGTTGGTACCTCAGAGTACCATTAACCTACAGTTAATGTGTCACCCAAAACAGTGACTCCCAAAGGTGCTGTTAACGTCTGGAGGCCATGTGTGTTGTGTGAAGAAGAACAGTCTATGTACAACTACAATACTTACCAAGATCGTGCTACACGTGTGAGACGACTCAAGGAGTTGCACAGATGTACTTGGTGTCTAAGATCAAATAAACCCGATACCTGTGCAACTCAAATGTGCACCTGCAACAGGTGCAATAAGAGTCAACACCATACAGTATTGTGTAGGGACTCAAGTACAAAGTCTACCACCCACAGGTGGAGTAAGGAACTTCCACTTCAGAACAGCTCTGTAAATTATTTCCAGATGTAAGTGTACTATCACCAAAGTCTGATCATAAATCAGCTTTGCCCACTGCCCAATTAATCCTTAAAAACAGAAGATCCAAGGTCACCATACATAGATTATTTGACCAAGGATCCCAAATGACCTTTATCTCCCATGAGTTAGTAGATACCTTGAAACTCAAGTCTGTATGAGAGACAAAATTAGACATAGCAGGATTCCTGACTAACTCAGGAGTCCGAGTTCAAGAAAATACAACCTGGAGTACGTTTAGGCGGTTATGTTCGACCGGTACTTGCTCTTGTAGACAATTTCCCATCAGACCTGTATGTTTATGGTCTAGAAACAACAGCCAAATTCCTGGAAGAAAAGAGAATCAAGTTGGCTGAAAATCACATCTGACAACCTCTCCAATATTGACATCTTTATCGGTTCAGATGTCAACCATCAGCTTATCAAAGGAAAAGATGAAAAACAGGGAATGAACCTTTTAATGTGTGTAGGTGGCTATTTGCTAAAAAGCCAAGTATTATGGCTGAAGCAACCCGCACCTGTAGACCACTAACATGCCAACCCCGTGATGGTTGCATGAATAGGAGAACAGTCTCCATTACAATTCAGAGACATGTCTGAGGATGAGCTTGATCCCCCTGTACATAAATTATGGGACCTGATAACTCTCAGCCGGGTGATGAACTAGGCCTGAAAAACCTAGTCCAGATGATGAGTGGACTTACAAACAATACCTTGACTCAGTTGTCTAGAGAGATAATCAATACTGGGTCAGGTTACCATGGAAGCTGAATTACCCTCAACTACCCATCAACCATTTCATTGCACAAAACCAATTAAGGTGATGCACTTACAAAGACATCCTGAGAACTTGAAATTGTACCATGATATAATCCAACAACAACTCGGTAACAAATTTATCGAGGTTGAAACAAATGATGACACAAAGGAAGGACACTACCTGCCACACCACCGAGTACTGAAAAATTCAGCTACTACCCCAATAAGGATAGTATTTAATTGCAATGCTAAGACTAAGCAGAATAGTATTTCATTGGATGACTGCCTTCAAACTGGCCCTAGTCTGACACAAAGGCTATACAACGTGCTTTAAAGTTTCACATCGGGACTTATGCATACACTACCGACATCAGTAAGGCCCTTAAACTGCGCATGGCGTATATATACGCCCTGAGTAACATGTCCCATGGTGCGCATGGCGTATATATACGCCATAGGGTGCCAGGCCTGATTCAAATGGCCGGCGGCTACACAGGGTTCACAGTAGCTTCCTCAGGGCTCTTGTAAACAGATGCCATTTAAAAAAAAAATCGTGGGCAATATTCTCAGGTGTGAGAGGCACAGTGCTGTTGGAGCAACCAAGGCCGGCGCACGCAGCATGAGCGAACAGCATTGCTGTTCAGCTTGTGACCACAGCATCGCCGAAAAATGTCAAAATAAATATATAATTGTTATTATTTAGCGATGACAATATTACAGATGACCCATGACTGTGATATAAATAACCAGGGTTGTGATAATAGCAGGATTGTTGTAATAATTAGCGTTGTGGGAGGAGTGATGCTGAGAGATGGAGGGAGACAGCATCGTTTACTGACTGTGTGGCTAGCTGTTATTGTCTGCATTCACCATACCAGGTCAGTGGTTCTTTATGGTGAACACAAATGTAGATACTTATATATAATGTGTGTATTTGTGTAATAACAGCAAAAGGATTATGCTGGGAGGAGCCATATGGGTGACGGAGGTGACGTCGTCTGCACGATTTGTCTAGCTGTCTAGAGGGTGGCCACTATGCTCTTTGGGCGTACTACAAGCTTAGGTGTACAGTTACGGTGCATAAAACATGTAGATATTTATATATAATATGTGTATATAGGGTAATAACACTGCAAAAGGTATTGTTGGGGGAGAAAGTTTAGTGCGTGTGACCTTGAAAGAGTGAGGGAGCCGCCAGCCGCCATCTGTGTATAGCGACGACTCTTAGTGCCTGAACTAACTATATCAGCTTAGCTGTACAGTTGTGGTGAGCAAAATATATACATACTTATATATAACGTCTGTATATAGTGCAATAACACCACAAATGGCATTGTTGGGGAGAAAGTTTAGTGCGTGTGTTGAGGGAGTGGCAGCGAGTGGCTGGCTGGTGTTGTGGGATATTTGGGCTTGATTCTGATTAATTAATAATTAAAGTAGTAAATTAAATTACGAAGGACCACCCGCTTTTAAAGTAAAGAGGGAAACTGAGAATTTCAGATCATTAGATAAAATTCTAGAGAAAACCAGTGACTATGGATATGACTAGAAAGTATGATCATAAGAATAATTAATGGGCTGTATTATTAAAGAAACAAACCTCAAACACCTGCATTGGGGGGGTTATTGCTGGAGGTAAGTACGTCCAGGAATCAGTGTGGTTCGTTCACTAATTCAATTAATAATAATCTAATCCTATAAATAATGCTGAATATAATATTATTCATATAAAGAAGAACATGAATATGAGCATAGTAATGAGTTACAGTAAATCACACATTAATATTAAACATTCTGAATGTATCAAATTGCAAGAATATGGTTAAAAAAGAAATAAGCCTTAGCTTGTAGTAGGTTCCTTTAGATAACCCTGGAAGTCCTCTTAATCTCCAAGTCTGGTACACTGACGAATGGCACGGTTAACATGGAGAAGACAGCATGAGGAATTCGTCTCTCGAGCTGCAAGATAAATAACTACCAGTAGCAATTGATTTAACTACTCAATTCATATTCAAGATTATTGATATCTACAGATGGAATTCTAATCACCTGTTATTAGGTGTTATCTCGCCGCGTGACGAACAATCACCCCGCTATTATTAAACCTGTAAATGATGCATCAAATAAAGGGTACTTAGCTGTGGGCACTGTATAAGTATTAAGATTGCCGTAATTTCGCATCCCAGGCTCCGGTGAACCTATCCTGGATTGATGCGTTTCAAGCTGGCTGATCACGTGTCGTCAGGAACCAAGTCTAGGGGTCCCTCATTTAACACCAGCACTAGTTGAAGATATTATCTGCAAGGTCGTTCACGCCTCACAGTGGCGGCTTTCATCTGAGGATGAATAACACCTGCCCGATTTGCTGGGCAATGGCGTCGTTTATGAGTACGGTAAGCACAGTTTTGCCTCCTTCCGGCTCTGCACGTGTCCGCGTACCGAGTGTGGGGGATGGCGTCCCTCCAACCCACACCGAGTCGACGTTCATAACACAAATTATTGTCTTGAACATTAATATTTCTCGCATTCGCGCTTGAAACTCTAAAGACTGGACGGGTTTATTATTTAGAGGAACGAAATATTATTATTTAACTATTTAAGAATAGTAAATATATAAGGGGGAGGAATTAATGTCTCCCCATGGCATTCATTGATGACGTTAACTCTATCGCGAGGTAGACGCTATGATTCTAACGCTCTATTCGGCTTTTAGTTAGAGAACAATTCGTCTGCAATCAGTTGTCATACAGAATGCTTTAATTATGGAGAATCGTATTTAATTCTCACACAAATTGAATATAATGTGTTTTACTGTAAAGAAATCTGACGCAATACTGGCGTCAGGTGACGTGAGAATTCTAGCCTAATGCACAGATGAATTATTAGTACAGGAGAATTCTACGAGTTGTTAATTTTACTTACTACAATATTTAGTATGGTTAGTAATAAGTAATGAGAATACAACAATGCTGTATTCGATGTTGGAAATATCCAACATAACTCCAGGGGGGGATTCCCAGGGTCGCAGTGTACTGTGTTGTACTGACCTATCCCGAAGTGATATTAAGATTAATACATTAGTATGTTAGTATGTTAGTACACACATAACGAACGTCCCGGATTTATCAAGGACTTACAAGAACTTGAGTCTTGCTATTTACATGTCAACTGAAACATGTTGTTTGTAGCTTACACAATATTTATAGAATTTAACTCTCCCAATTAAAACTAACAGAATCTACGGTGATGCGATATCCTGGTCATAGTGACGTGTAATGTTTCGTTACGTGATATCACATCGTAGTTTCATCATGGTTATCTAAGTGAGATGTGAAGGAAATTACTCTTCTTCAGAGTTGTAATAGGCTTACAGTTTCCCTTAGTGGAAACATGTATTAAATATTGAAACATTAAATGATTAAATTATCCGTAATCAGGAACGCTCTAAAGCTCACAATAAACTCAACAACTAGGGTCGCAGTGACATGTAATGGTGTATTACGTAGCTGCTGAATCGTAGGTAAACTCAGAATAAGTTCCTAAGAACTGATAACACTATTGTATAATTATACAGTAAAGTATTATTAGTCATTTAAGATCAAGGAGACTATGACACTACAGTAAGGTCACTGTCTAGGGTCGCTGTGACTTGTAACTATTGAGTTACTAGACAATAACATCACGCAGTATCATGATCACCCCAAATTCAAATGAGGAAGTTGAATTTAATGTGCACTGCCGTGCAGTAGTCATGCTGACTGATGGTACAACTAATTTGCTAACTAGCTAAATTAATAGAAAAGTAGAGAACTGAAAAGTTAATTCATTAAAATCAAGGAAAATTCTGAGTCGACAGTGAGATTAGTAGCCTAGTCATTCTGACTTATGAGCTAATTAAATGGCAGCTCATAGGCTTGACACTGTAAACTGGTTAGTACGAAATCACCTTTACATGAATTTGAGTTTATTAGATCAGTCTCTATAAGTATAGTCAACTGTAATTAATGGTGAGTACAGATTAGGTTAGTACTCAGTTGACACTACTAAAGTCTCTAAACCTACCTAAATAAATGGTTTGAATTTCTAACCTACCTAAGTAAGAGACTAAGCTAATTGTGAGCAAAAATGTACTCGAATTAACATTGTGAGCAGTATTGAGCTCATTAACTGGTCGAGCTATATTGAACTCGTGAACATGGTGAGCTACAGTGAGCTCGTCAACAGTGTTGACAGGGTGAGCTACATTGAGCTCGTTAGCAGTGCTAACAGGGTGAGTTACAGTGAACTCGTCAACAGTGTTGACAGGGTGAGCTACAGTGAGCTCGTTAGCTAGTGCTAACAGGGTGAGTTACAGTGAACTCGTCAACAGTGTTGACAGGGTGAGCTCGTTAGCTAGTGCTAACAGGGTGAGTTACAGTGAACTCGTCAACAGTGTTGACAGGGTGAGCTACAGTGAGCTCGTTAGCTAGTGCTAACAGGGTGAGTTGCAGTGAACTCGTCAACAGTGTTGACAGGGTGAGCTACAGTGAGCTCGTTAGCTAGTGCTAACAGGGTGAGTTGCAGTGAACTCGTCAACAGTGTTGACAGGGTGAGCTACAGTGAGCTCGTTAGCTAGTGCTAACAGGGTGAGTTACAGTGAACTCGTCAACAGTGTTGACAGGGTGAGCTACATTGAGCTCGTTAGCTAGTGCTAACAGGTGAGTTGCAGTGAACTCGTCAACAGTGTTGACAGGGTGAGCTGCATTGAGCTCGTTAGCAGTGCTGACAGGGTGAGCTACATGGAGCTCGTTAACAGTTAACAGAGTGAGCTACATTGAGCTCGTCAGCAGTGCTGACAGGGTGAGCTACATGGAGCTCGTTAACAGTTAACAGGGTGAGTTCAGTGAACTCGTCAACAGTGTTGACAGGGTGAGCTGCATTGAGCTCGTCAGCAGTGCTGACAGGGTGAGCTACATGGAGCTCGTTAACAGTTAACAGGGTGAGTACTGCATAATTTACACTCCTTATCCTTTTCACTGACATCAACACCGTATTGCCAGATATAATTGTATCCTAATCTTAATCTCACGTAAATTGAATCCTTCCAAGTAGACTTTCCTTTACCATAGGTGAAGGACGAATTTGTATTTATTATTGAATAATTCTTGAGTGTGTTACTACTGTCCACCATTGCCATTCTCTTTATCATTTCTTCACCCTCTTGGATCATCTTGATTCTTGTTTTTATTTGTTTCAAGGTTAACTGACATACAACATCAACAAGAGTTTTTTCAGTGGCTCTCTTCGCTATGTCATCAACTACCTCATTCAACAGTATTCCCACATGTGAAGGGATCCACATGAATCATACTTTATACCCAGTTTTTTCTAGTCTCTTAACATTCTCTCTACACTCTATCACAATATTCTGATATACTGGGAGTCTGCTATTCAAAGACTCTAACGCTCCTCTGCTGTCAATAAAGAAGCAGGCATTTTTACCACATTTGACTACTTCCTGTAATCCTGCTAATACACCTTGGAGTTCAGCCTGCGTTGAAGAGACATTGTCAGTTAAGCGGCGTCCAATAACAGTATCTACAGTGCCGATGTCAGTGATCAGTGACTCCCTGATCAAGACTCCACATCCTGCCTTCCCATCTCTAGCTACTGACCCATCACAATATACATGTAGAGTGTTTTCTGTAGGCAGTTTTCTAATTATACAATCATATGTTGCCCTCAGCTCTCCTATTTCATACATACTTTTTTTCTTATGCAAGGGAGTAATTACTACATCTACATTACAATCCTCCCATGGTGGTGTAAATTTTCTCTTGGGCACAGCAATACACTCTGTAATAACATCATACTTTATAACATTATAACATAATTTATTCATATATACTCTCTTCTTCATCATACACTGTTCACTACTTCCCACCTTTTGAACCGAGAGGATTAATTCATTAGCTCCCCCACCTCTCATTAATCTAATGGCAGAGGCTACATTTATCTCTTCAATTCTATCCCCAATACTCTGCAGATTCAACTCCATCCTCATTATCTCAATCATAGCATTTCTTCGGCATCCTAAGATAATTCTCATGGTTTCATTTTGTACCTTCTCCAACTTGCCCATCCTACCTTTACCAAAACAAGAAATGACAGGTGCAGCATAATCAATAAAAAATAAAATAAAATAAAATAAAATAAAATAAAATAAAATGTTTATTTAGGTAAGGTACATACATACAATAAATTTTTACAAAGATTGGTTGACTTATAGGTAGAGCTAGTACATACAATGCCTAAAGCCACTATTACGCAAAGCGTTTTGGGCATGATAAACTTAAATGACAAGCTTAATACTAATTGAGCATAATGAGTAGAATGAAAACAAGAAATGAAAACATAGATGAAAAAGCAGCACAAATACAATTATGTCGACAAACAGCGCTCTTTAAGAAAAAAACAGACATTGGTTGACAATAGAAGGGTAAGGTAGGTTACAGAGATAAGAGATCTTACAATACAATACAATACAATTTTATTTAGGTAAGGTACATACATACAATAAATATTTACAAGGATTGTTTGACTTATAGGTAGAGCTAGTACATACAATGCCTAAAGCCACTATTACGCAAAGCGTTTCGGGCATGATAAACTTAAATGACAAGCTTAATACTAATTGAGCATAATGAGTAGAATGAAAACAAGAAATGAAAACATAGATGAAAAAGCAGCACAAATACAATTATGTCGACAAACAGCGCTCTTTAAAGAAAAAAACAGACATTGGTTGACAATAGAAGGGTAAGGTAGGTTACAGGGAATTTATTAGGTATTGCTTCGCTTTTAACTTAAACTGGTTGAGAGAGGTACAGTCTTTAACATGGTTGGGAAGGTCATTCCACATTCTGGGCCCCTTGATTTGTAGAGCATTTCTAGTTTGATTAAGTTGTACTCTAGGAATATCAAAACTGTATTTATTTCTGGTGTGATGCTCATGGGTTCTGATACAACCTTCTATGAAGCTTTTGAGATCAGGATTGGCATTATAGTTTAGCGTTTTATATATGTATAATACACATGAGAGAATGTGCAGTGACTTAATGTCTAACATATTCAGAGATTTAAGTAGGGGTACCGAGTGATGTCTGGGGCCAGAATTGGATATTGTCCTAATAGCAGCTTTGTGTTGAGTAATTAGAGGACGTAAGTGATTTTGGGTAGTAGAGCCCCAAGCACAAATACCATAGTTGAGATATGGATAGATAAGGGAGTAATAGAGAGTCACCAGGGCAGGGCGTGGTACATAATATCTGATCTTAGAAAGAATGCCCAACGTTTTTGAAACTTTTTTTGATATGTTTAGAATGTGTCCCTGAAAATTAAGCTTGTGGTCAATGAGAATGCCAAGGAATTTGCCATCTAATTTGTTACAAATTTGGGTATTGTTTATTTTGAGATTTATTTGATTAGAGGATTTATTGCCAAACAGAATATAGAAGGTTTTGTCAATGTTAAGGGTGAGTTTGTTGGCAGTTAGCCACAGATGGACTTTATTTAGCTCAGTATTTACTGTGGCATTTAGAGCAAGGGGATCAGGACTGGAGTAAATGAAGGTTGTGTCGTCAGCAAATAGAATTGGTTTGAGGTGTTGGGAGGCATTTGGAAGGTCATTAATGTAGATGAGAAAGAGGAGAGGGCCAAGTATGCTGCCCTGGGGAACACCAATGTTGATGGGTAGGGTGGGAGAAATTGTATTATTCACAGAAACATATTGGAGCCTGTCAGTAAGGTAGGATTTGAGGTATTGTAGGGAGTGTCCTCTGACTCCATAATGATGTAATTTAAGAAGAAGGTTTTGGTGGTTGACAGTGTCAAAAGCTTTACGCAGGTCCACAAACAACCCAACAGGGAACTCATTTTTATCAAGAGCTGTATGAATCGAGTTAAGCATACTAATAAGTGCATCGTTAGTGCTTTTTTTGGGTCTGAAGCCATATTGGCAAGGGCTAAGTATATTGAGTTTGGCTAGATATGAGTAAAGCTGCTTATAGATTAGTTTTTCAACAATTGTTGACAAGTTTGGCAGGATAGATATAGGTCTGTAGTTGTTAACATCTGTGAGATTACTACATTTGTGGACAGGCGTTACTCTCGCTTTTTTTAGAATATCTGGGAAGGTTTGGAGTTCAAGTGACTTGTTGAAGAGCAAAGCAATAGCAGGGGCTAAAGATCTGGAGGCTTTTTTGTAAATTAAAGTTGGTATCTCCTCAAGGGCACCAGACTTGGTTTTAAGGGAAAGGATTATCTCATTGACGTCAGTGGAATTAATAGGCTTTAGGTACAGAGACTGTGGATAGTTACCTGAAAGATAGTCATTAATGTCTGTACTGGAAGATGGAATATCATTTGCAAGGGATGAACCAATGGAAGAGAAGAACCTATTGAACTCAATAGCAGAATCAGAGGCTGAAAGCTGACCATCGTTATTAGACAGGAGAGTCGGTTTGTTATTAAAAGACTTCTTTGATCCCAATATTTGAGAAATTGTTTTCCAAGTTTGTTTAATGTTGCTCTTTATTTGGGTAAATTTATCTTCGTAGTATTTAGTTTTGGCTCGTCTAATTATCTTAGACAGCAATAATGAGTAATTCTTTGAGAATTCTTTGGAGACAATTCCTAACCTATACTTCTTCTCAAGGTCATGTTTTTTATTAATAGATTTAAGTATTCCCTTTGTAAGCCAGGGATTGTTAAGCCTTTTGGTTGTGACTTGTTTTGTAAGCATAGGACAGTGGGTATTATAAAGGCTAAGAGTTTTTTGAAGAAAAGATTGCACTGCTAGGTTGATGTCCACTATGTTACCTAACTCGGACTCCTAGTTGACATTATCAGCAGCAGTTATAAAATTGTCTATAGCAGTTTCATTGTGTAGTCTAAAACGTATCACTCTTGACTCAAGAGGTGGTTTGCTAATGTTAGTTAAGAGAAATGTGGGGTAATGATCTGTAGTGCTATCGGTGATTATACCTGAAGTAAGCGGAGAGGTTATGTTTGTCCAGATGTGATCGAGCGTCGTGGCAGTGCTATCAGTGATTCTAGTAGGTCTAGTGATTAAGGGTATGAGGAAGCAGGAATTCATACAGTTGAGGAAGCTAACAGCAGTGGGGTATTCAGGCTCGCAGAGGTCAATATTAAAGTCCCCTGCGATAATTAGGTGGTTTTTGTTCAGTCTGTTATCAAGTATTAGATTTCTAAGGTTTGAGTTGAATTCGGACACATCAGTGTTAGGAATTCTATAAACTGCACCCACAGTCAGGACAGACTCGGCACCCTTGACTCTGAAGCTGGCGAAGATATACTCCCCATAGCAGTCTCTGGTTCTAATTTCTTTTAAGCATGTTCTCAGTACTCAAGTATATCATTGAGTACTCAAGTATATCATTCGTAGCACAGGGACTCCCACTCCCTTTCCACAGCATGCCAAGGCCTTCAGAGGTTGTAATCTCTTCCGACATTGACCCAACAGTCTGTTCCTCTCAGTTTCCAAACTCTCATGGGTATATCCAACATATATGCCTAAATATTTATATATATTAACTCTCTCTATATTTTTACCGTTTATTTTCAATACAATGGGGCTCCGACTTCTACATTCAAACTTAGTTTTGTTTTCATTAACCACCAGTCCCATATGGTGACACAGGTTTCCGAAATTGTCCAACACTGTTTGAACCTTTGAAATATCTTTGCCCTGAAACAAAATATCATCGGCATATGTGATCGGAGTTACCCCATTTGAGTATCTCTCAGATGCTATCTTATTCATTAGTACATTAAACAGGGTGGGACTCAACACTCCTCCCTGAGGTGTGCCGAGTTCAAAAGACCTCACACCTGACATACAACCTTGATACCACACCTGAGCCTTCCTTTCGTAAAGATAATCCCCTATCCAGCGCAATATTTTCCCTTTAACACCAAGACTAGCTAATTCATATAAAATAACCTCTTTGTTGGCTTTATCAAAAGCTCCTTGTAAATCAATGAAAATTCTAT
Organism: Procambarus clarkii; assembly: GCF_040958095.1. Lineage (NCBI taxonomy): Eukaryota > Metazoa > Arthropoda > Malacostraca > Decapoda > Cambaridae > Procambarus > Procambarus clarkii. Next base: position 12,973,702 of record NC_091150.1, read on the forward strand.
AATAATCATTTTCATTAGCTAGACATTTAATAATACAATCAGAGGTACTTTTTCCTTTGAGGAACCCGAACAAATTACTAGACAGCTGATCACCTATTATATATAAAAGTCTATTTAAAATGATCCTCTCCATCATTTTACAAAAACACGAGGTTAAAGACACAGGTCTGTACTCTCCAATGGCTTTAGGGATAGGGATGATCATAGTTTTTTTCCATTTACTGGGAATACTGCCCTCTTTATAACTAATATTAAAGAGATCTAAAAGTGGGCTTTTCGTCATAATGGCATGTTTATTAAGTATTTCATAAGTTAATCCATCCTCCCCAGGTGCGGTAGATTTCCCAACTTTAATCGCCGTTATTAGTTCTTCTCTGGTAATACCTGTGCAAGTGACATTACCACTGTTACCTGCTGTAAGTATAAAATCCTTTCTTAGATCTTTCCAAGAATCTAATGACTCTCTCGTTACAGCGGGTAATGAACTAAGTTTGGCAGCTTCCGCCCATTTATTTACGAGCCCATTTGCAATTCCTTGAGGGTCAGGATGTGCAACAAAATTATGCTTTTTACCCCTTATTTTATTTACGTCTTGCCAGATTTCCTTCAAGTTTCTGTTACTCCCAACTTTCTCTGCAAACTCCTGCCAATACTTGCTCCTAATATCCTTTCTCTTCTCACCGCACAGCCTAGCAACTGCCAGTAAAACATTCTTCCCTTCCTCAGTCCTACCATTCCTATTCCAATCCCTGTGAGCTCTCCTCATTGTTAATGTCCACCCCTTAAGCATCTTGTCATGTGTATAATTTTCTTTTCTGGGGGGATGCCTTTTTATACTAGATGGTTTCCGGTTCAATGTTGCATTAAATACATCTACCTCCTTAATTAAATCTTCACAAAATGCTTCTGCCGAAACTGGCTTATAAGTATCATACCAAGACTTAATATGGCCAACAAGACCCCTTAATTCTCCCTCAGTAAACTTTAACCTTTTCCTCTGAAGGCAGGCATGCTTTTTATCTAGTTTAAGCTGTATTTGAAATGCAAAATGATCACTTAGCATTTCATCCACAGTAAGACAATTCCCCTCTATGCCCTCAGCATTTATTAAACAAGCATAATCTAATCTCCCTCCCCTCAAATGAGTAGGAGAGGGCTCGCCCAGCAGTTGAACATCTTCATGTTCCTGCAAAAACTGGTACCATCTGCAACCATTCCTATTTGCTTTACCCCTTGATCCTAAAGCTGGGTGTCTGGCATTAAAATCCCCTACCACAAGTGTATCTTCAGAAAAGAAGGAATCTGGCAAGTATCTTAAATCAAGGGAGCTATCAGAGATGTATAGATTAATGAAATTTAACTCTCGGTCCTTTAATTGTATCCGCAAGCTAATACTTTCAATACCTCTATATCTCTGAGGGATTCCAGTTATCTCGGCAGGTATGGTACTTTTGACATAACATGAGACCCCCCTAGTTCCTCCATCAGCATATAAGTAAAAACCTCTATAGCCATTTAGCCTCAGAATGCTACCATCCCTATCCCCAGTTTCCTGGAGTGCTACTATGTCAATATTCTCTCTAAGAGTATAATAGTGTACATCCACCGCTCTAGTTTTTAATCCATTAACATTCCAAGATAATATTCTCAATTTACTTTCATCCATGATGAATAATAAAACTACCTTTGCCCTGTCCGTCACATTCCATGAGATACGAGAGTACCTTAGAAACTTCCTTCCAACACCGTAACATTTTTTCTTTCTCCTCACTTTCACAACTACTACTAACATCGAAGGTAATATTATTCACATCTATTTTCTTTGTTATTTATGTAACCCGTTTTACTTTAACCTTTCTTTCAACATTTGTCACAACAGGAGGTTGAACACCGCTAACACTACTAGAAAATGTATTCTCCTGACTATCCTCTATCATCGTTACGTCATGCACATCATTACGTTCTTCTACGCACGTTTCACTTTCCATTTCACGTCCCGTTTTACTTTCAATTACACGTCCTGTTTCACCACCATCTTCACCCCGTCTACCTTCCATAGCCAATTTTTCCAATGCCTCAATCCTCTTATCTAGTTTTTTTAGATACTCCAAAATTTGATTACCAACCTCAGAGGTGACCATATTGTCCTGAACCTTGTCCTCACAAGGTTTCAGTTTTTCCACTGCATGATGTACTTTCCCTAAGCTCGCCTTTACTTTCTCCGTCCCTTTTTCCCACACATTGATCATAGGGGCTGTCGTTGGCTTCTAACTCTTTCCTCCATGTTCCTCTTGCACAATCTTTCCTTGCTGCGAGGATACATCTATCCTGCTTGTAGGACCCGTCCTAGTCTCTTTCAGATGAGGATTCATGGGGCATAGAGAGGAACCAGCATTGTGGCTGCCTCGACAGTTGCAATAAAATGGGATGATTTTTTCACTTCTTTCAATCTTGACTCTACACTCTCGCGAGTCGTGTTTTTTCCCACAATACCGACACCTGGGGTCAAACTGGCATTTCCATGCCATATGTCCCCAATGTGAACACTTTATGCACAGTATGGGCTCCTCAACGTATTTCGCAACGTTCCTATAGCCTAGTCCTTGCACAACAATTTTCTCCGGCGCCTCACCCTTTACGAAGGCAACAACCAGGCTTTGTTTGTCACCACGAACACTGTTCCTCTTTGCCCAGACAACATTATCATTGTTAAGAAGAACACAGTCAGGATCCAAATAAGTTGGAAACTTGAAAACTATGATCTTTGTGTGCAACATACCTTCTTCTGGAGGAACCATCACTACATTTTCAAAACCAACCGTCGTGAGGCGTTCCACGGCCTGTTCAGTCCCAACTGTTATGTAGGGCCGGTGAAGACCCTCCTTGAAAAGTGGTTCGTATTCCAAACATTGTTTAGCTAGACGTACCGTCCACTCTAGCTTTTGGTGGAAATTCAATTGGCATGTTGTAGGGAACAACAGCCTCTTCTTTCTTGTCTTGTCTTGCTTGTCTTGAGTCTTGCTGAGTAGGGTCTCATTCTTTGGTCTCTTTGTAATTTCATCGTCACTCTCACTGTCTCGCTGTCTGTTATTATTTCTCCGTTTCTTTCTATTCACTACTACTTCAAACGGTCTGTTATCATCTTGTCTGTCCTCCTCACTACCACTTAGGCATACCGCCTCAGCCATTTCTTCGACGCTGTCAATAATCGAGAACAAATGCACAATATCCTGTGTCACCACGTGCAAAAACGAAGAGTGTGGGGCAATACTCCACCTCCCACCAATCAGCGGACGCCAAGAGCGCCAACCTTGTGACCGCACACAACCGTGGTCTGGACACGCTGTCTGATGATATCCTTTTGATGTGGGCCTCTGGGGACAGGTTCGGTGTTATATCAACCCCCGAGATCTTTCTCTCTATTTGATAAACCTTAATAAATGTAAGTTCGTCCCAAAATTTGGTTTAATAACACATTTTCACATGCATTGGGTCTTTCCTTCATTGTCATTCAAACACTACGGTATTATTTTACTTAAGTTAGTTGTAAATGTTAATGTAAAAATAGCCACTGAGGTCTGATTAAGACTTTATGATCATGTATTCTGTTTTGCTCAACTACTCACTGGTTGAGTATGGAGTGCATAATAAATTAGCCTCCTTCGGCGGCGCCTTGTTTCTAAATGTGTTTCAAACTCACACTGTATCTTGTGCTACCCACTCTGTCAACTCAAATTTTGCTACAATGTACCTCTTAACAAATATTATGTACTCTCGCAATCCAATGTACCTTCGTGTATATAAATAAATAGATTTCAACTGTAAGGGGTATGGTTTGCACCTTGTTATTCTAATAATGGATGTCTTCTCTGATAAGAGTTCAATCCCCGACCATCCGAATGGTTGGGCACTATTCCTTCCCTTCCCCCGTGCCATCACAAATCCTTAACCTGACCCCATCCAAATGCTATATATAGTCTTTATGGCTTGGCGCTTTCCCCCCTGAGAGTTAATTCTCTTCCCTTCCCTTCTCTGATACGAGAGCGCTTTGTTAACAAAGTAATCTAATACTTGATAACAGACTGAACAAAAACCACCTTATAATTATCGCAGGGGACTTTAATATTGACCTCTGCGAGCCAGAACACCCTACTGCTGTTAGCTTCCTCAACTGTATGAATTCCTGCTTCCTCATACCCTTAATCACTACACCTACTAGAATCACTGATAGTACTGCCACGACTCTAGATCACATCTGGACCAACATAACCTCTCCGCTTACTTCAGGTATAATCACCGATAGCACTACAGACCATTACCCCACATTTCTCTTAACTAACATTAGCAAACCACCTCTTGAGTCAAGAGAGATACGTTTTAGACTGCACAATGAAACTGCTATAGACAATTTTATAACTGCTGCTGATAATGTCAACTGGGAGTCCGAGTTAGGTAACATAGAGGACATCAACCTAGCAGTGCAATCTTTACTTCAAAAAACTCTTAGCCTTTATAATACCCACTGTCTTATGCTTACAAAACAAGTCACAACCAAAAGGCTCAACAATCCCTGGCTTACAAAGGGAATACTTAAATCTATTAATAAAAAACATGACCTTGAGAAGAAGTATAGGTTAGGAATTGTCTCCAAAGAATTCTCAAAGAATTACTCATTATTGCTATCTAAGATAATTAGACGAGCCAAAACTAAATACTACGAAGATAAATTTACCCAAATAAAGAGCAACATTAAACAAACTTGGAGCACAATTTCACAAATATTGGGATCAAAGAAGTCTTTAAATAACAAACCGACTCTCCTGTCTAATAACGATGGTCAGCTTTCAGCCTCTGATTCTGCTATTGAGAACAATAGGTTCTTCTCTTCCATTGGTTCATCCCTTGCAAATGATATTCCATCTTCCAGTACTGACATTAAGGACTATCTTACAGGTAACTATCCACAGTCTCTGTACCTAAAGCCTATTAATTCCACTGACGTCAATGAGATAATCCTTTCCCTTAAAACCAAGTCTGGTGCCCTTGAGGAGATACCAACTTTAATTTACAAAAAAGCCTCCAGATTTTTAGCCCCTGCTATTGCTTTGCTCTTCAACAAGTCACTTGAACTCCAAACCTTTCCAGATATTCTAAAAAAAAGCGAGAGTAACGCCTGTCCACAAATGTGGTAATCTCACAGATGTTAACAACTACAGACCTATATCTATCCTGTCAAACTTGTCAAAAATTTTTGAAAAACTAATCTATAAGCAGCTTTACTCATATCTAGCCAAACTCAATATACTTAGCCCTTGCCAATATGGCTTCAGACCCAAAAAAAGCACTAACGATGCACTTATTAGTATGCTTAACTCGATTCATACAGCTCTTGATAAAAATGAGTTCCCTGTTGGGTAATTTGTGGACCTGCGTAAAGCTTTTGATACTGTCAACCACCAAAACCTTCTTCTTAAATTACATCATTATGGAGTCAGAGGACACTCCCTACAATACCTCAAATCCTACCTTACTGACAGGCTCCAATATGTTTCTGTGAATAATACAATTTCTCCCATCCTACCCATCAACATTGGTGTTCCTCAGGTCAGCATACTTGGCCCTCTCCTCTTTCTCATCTACATTAATGACCTTCCAAATGCCTCCCAACACCTTAAACCAATTCTATTTGCTGACGACACAACCTTCATTTACTCCAGTCCTGACCCCCTTGCTCTAAATGCCACAGTAAATACTGAGCTAAATAAAGTACATCTTTGGCAAACTGCCAACAAACTCACCCTTAACATTGACAAAACTTTCTATATTCTGTTTGGCAATAAATCCTCTAGTCAAATAAATCTCAAAATAAACAATACCCAAATTTGTAACAAATTAGATGGCAAATTCCTTGGCATTCTCATTGACTACAAGCTGAATTTCCAGGGACACATTTTAAATATATCAAAAAAAGTTTCAAAAACTGTGGGCATTCTTTCTAAGATCAAAAAAAAAAAAAAAAAAAAAAAAAAAGATATTATGTACCACGCCCTGCCCTGGTGACTCTCTATTACTCCCTTATCTATCCATATCTCAACTATGGTATTTGTGCTTGGGGCTCTACTACCCAAAATCACTTACGTCCTCTAATTACTCAACACAAAGCTGCTATTAGGACAATATCCAACTCTGGCCCCAGACATCACTCGGTACCCCTACTCAAATCTCTAAATATGTTAGACATTAAAGTCACTGCACATTCTCTCATGTGTATTATACATATTATACATTCTTTCTAAGATCAGATATTATGTACCACGCCCTGCCCTGGCGACTCTCTATTACTCCCTTATCTATCCATATCTCAACTATGGTATTTGTGCTTGGGGCTCTACTACCCAAAATAACTTACGTCCTCTAATTACTCAACACAAAGCTGCTATTAGGACAATATCCAACTCTGGCCCCAGACATCACTCGGTACCCCTACTCAAATCTCTGAATATGTTAGACATTAAAGTCACTGCACATTCTCTCATGTGTATTATACATATTATACATTCTTTCTAAGATCAGATATTATGTACCACGCCCTGCCCTGGTGACTCTCTATTACTTCCTTATCTATCCATATCTCAACTATGGTACTTGTGCTTGGGGCTCTACTACCCAAAATAACTTACGTCCTCTAATTACTCAACACAAAGCTGCTATTAGGACAATATCCAACTCTGGCCCCAGACATCACTCGGTACCCCTACTCAAATCTCTGAATATGTTAGACATTAAAGTCACTGCACATTCTCTCATGTGTATTATACATATATAAAACGCTAAACTATAATGCCAATCCTGATCTCAAAAGCTTCATAGAAGGTTGTAACAGAACCCATGAGCACCACACCAGAAATAAATACAGTTTTGATATTCCTAGAGTACGACTTAATCAAACTAGAAATGCTCTACAAATCAAGGAGCCCAGAATGTGGAATGACCTTCCCAACCATGTTAAAGACTGTACCTCTCTCAACCAGTTTAAGTTAAAAACGAAGCTATACCTAATAAATTCCCTGTAACCTACCTTACCCTTCTATTGTCAACCAATGTCTGTTTTTCTTTAAAGAGCGCTGTTTGTCGACATAATTGTATTTGTGCTGCTTTTTCATCTATGTTTTCATTTCTTGTTTTCATTCTACTCATTATGCTCAATTAGTATTAAGCTTGTCATTTAAGTTTATCATGCCCGAAATGCTTTGCGTAATAGTGGCTTTAGGCATTGTATGTACTAGCTCTACCTATAAGTCAACCAATCTTTGTAAAAATTTATTGTATGTATGTACCTTACCTAAATAAACATTTTATTTTATTTTATTTTATTTTATTTTATTTTATTTTATTTATTTAATACAAACAGTGCGCTAAGCATTGTTAATAATGGAAGCGCTAATTATATGATGAAGTGTCATGTGTCAGTGTAAAAAAAAAAATGTATTTATTCAGACGAGAACAGCAGCGAACAAAACCAGCGCATATACGAACAAAAGGGTCCATAGAATTACCCCAATCGCCCAAATCAGGCCAAAACTACCCAAATCGTATTAGCATTACGTAAGTAATGAAGAAATATGGTATATTTACTTACTATAATGTTGGTGCTACACGTAGAACATGATCAAACCTATTTTTACTCTGAAATAATCTAATTTCATAACGAAATGAGACGTAAATATGTGAGAGGTGACGCCATAGGAAGTCGACGGTCCAAGCGACAATTGTGTGGAGCGACTTATCCAAGATATATGGTCGCTTGGAGAGTGTTTGCTGCCATAACAGCCTCCTGTACACAGTGATCCAGTCGTCGTATTTCATGGCTCAAATTGTCGCAAATTTAATTGGTAATATTAACAAGTAGAATGTGTATTTATAATAATATTTTTCATAAACAGCCACAAAATATTTAATATTTATTAAAAAAAAGTGTTTGGAAGTTAAATCAATTCCACATGACAATAAATTTGTTATATAGATACTAGCGTTATTCGTTGGTATGCGTTCGCTATTTAAACTACTCCAGTCCTTTTCGTTCATAGAACACCGAACCCTACACGCTCTCTGATATATTGCTTAATTAACAAATATTCACAAATAAAGATTATATTTATATATGTTATCAGAAAGGCAGATATAAAATAGTTTGTGTTAATGCATCACAGAGATTATACCTTATTAGAGAGGAAAAATATTCATATTTTAAACAAGGCTTCTTGGCCGACGCTCTCCCTTTCGATGGGAACTATGACCTTTTGAAAATCAATGTTAATTGAATCTATATATTGTAAAAAACGAAGTTTTTTATGTCATCAGAAAGACATATAAGCTGCATGTTAATACTTTGGTATAAATATAACTGAAGTGAAAGTGAAGATATATGCCTTTTTATAGTTACTTGATGGCTCGCTCAGGGAGTGTGAAGGCCTGCACACAAGCCAATCAATTTTATAATTAATATACATATATGCAAAGTAACGTCAAAGGTTTTTATTTCAGAATAAAGACAGATGTAGACGATAATGTAAATACATTTCAAGGAAAACATATCTTAAATGAAAGCAAAGATATGGTCAAATAAATAGGCAATATCACACCATCGCCAGTGTCCGGACACATGAATATTCGCATTAGGTAGGTGAAAGGAAATGTACCCAACCATTTCCATTTACGCGACCAGTTTCCGTTCTTATGTTCTTACTTACATTTATTGAAATTTATCATCATCATCATTTACAGAAATAAATTAACATAAAAATGTAGTAATTTTAATACACAAAACAGAAGTAGATATGTATGTAAATTATGACGCAGGATAGGATCACTATTGCAGAACTATTCGCATACTTTGCGTCATTATATACAGTACTGGAATTTAAAAAAAATCGCGGAATTCAGAGATAACACCATCATTGGTGTCCAAGAAAAGTGTAAGTACTTCATTTATAATGATGTGCTGCCCGAAATCTTAGCGAAGTATCTAAAATTTGCTTACTGTAAGTAATTCATGCAAATGATTGTAAAGCCGTCGCCCAGTTGGTTGGGTGTGGAGCACATGACTGTTAAACTGCCGCCCAGTTGGATGGGTGTGGAGCACATGACTGTTAAGCTGCCGCCCAGTTGGGTGGGTGTGGAGCACATGACTGTAAAGCTGCCGCCCATTTGGGTGGGTGTGGAGCACATGACTGTTAAGCTGCCGCCCAGTTGGGTGGGTGTGGAGCACATGACTGTTAAGCTGCCGCCCAGTTGGGTGGGTGTTGAGCACATGACTGTTAAGCTGCCGCCCAGTTGGGTGGGTGTGGAGCACATGACTGTTAAGCTGCCGCCCAGTTGGGTGGGTGTGGAGCACATGACTGTAAAGCTGCCGCCCAGTTGGGTGGGTGTGGAGCACATGACTGTTAAGCTGCCGCCCAGTTGAGTGGGTGTGGAACACATGACTGTTAAGCTGCCGCCCAGTTGGGTGGGTGTGGAGCACATGACTGTAAAGCTGCCGCCCAGTTGGGTGGGTGTGGATCACATGACTGTTAAGCTGCCGCCCAGTTGGGTGGGTGTGGAGCACATGACTATAAAGCTGCCGCCCAGTTGGGTGGGTGTGGAGCACATGACTGTTAAGCTGCCGCCCAGTTGGGTGGGTGTGGACCACATGACTGTAAAGCTGCCGCCCAGTTGGGTGGGTGTGGACCACATGACTGTTAAGCTGCCGCCCAGTTGGGTGGGTGTGGAGCACATGACTGTAAAGCTGCCGCCCAGTTGGGTGGGTGTGGAGCACATGACTGTTAAGCTGCCGCCCAGTTGGGTGGGTGTGGAGCACATGACTGTTAAGCTGCCGCCCAGTTGGGTGGGTGTAGAGCAAGACTAGTAATTGGACGACTCACCATAGATGTAAAGTGCCTAGTATAGTGACTTGTGAGCCTCTTGTTGAATCATTTGTGATACAAAGATTATTGATGTGTGTATTTGTGTGGGTGATTGAATATGTATGTGAATGTATATGTATGTATATGTATATATGCAATTGACGATCACGAAACAATAATCATTTGTATGCGGAAAATTCCATATTTCATTTCTGTGGATTTACCGCATATGTATATATGTACATGTATGTATGATTATGTGTACATGTATATATAACATTAATAAGAGGAAATGAAGATGAAGAAATGATAAAAAGAATGGCAATAGTGGATAGTAGTAACACACTTAAGAATTATTCAGTAATAAATACAAACTCGTCCTTCACCTATGATAAAGGAAAGTTAACTTGGAAGGATTCAATTTACATGAGATTAAGATTAGGATACAAATATATCTGGCAATACGGAGTTGAAGTCAGTGAAAAAGATAAGGAGTGTAAATTATGTAGTATGCCGCACGCCCACACCTTAGAACATTATGTATTAGAGTGTCAACTTATTGATAACTATAGAAATAAGGAAATAAGTAATGTACCACATCAAATTGTTTGTATGTGTGATAATGGTATGATAGACAGTATACTTAGGAGCTACAAGAATTTTGCCCCAAGAGTGTAACAATTATATGCTGTACTTACTATATTAACCTGCAATGTTAAATGGGATTCTTGTAATGTTAATTGTCTATTTGTACTTACTGAATTTGTGCGCCCCTTGAGGGACTTGAAGTAGAGGGGGTAGAAATAGCCTAAGTTACTCTATCCCTTTGAGATGTATTTTTTTCTTGTCTCAATAAACATACTTGAACTTGAACTGTAAATATTTGTGGCTTCCTGACCATAAAGTTACCGCCGCAGAGGGTAAGAGACCGGATGTACCCAGTATACAAGCCGCACTAGCTATTAGTTCATATAAGCTGACAACTTACCCAGATAAACATTACTTCCTAATTATATATATATGCAAATAATACAATTAAAATGTTTAAAACGTGATTATATATATGTATCATGTGGACAGTTTTTAATGTAATTTTTTCTCCTGATATCGGGTTCTTTATTATGCTTCATCTTGAGGCAAAGCCCAATACCTTACGCCATATTGATGCTCTGTCCACAGATCATTCTCTCTCTCTCTCTCAAATCATATACATTGATGGTTTCCTACACCGCCACACGGGTGCAGCTGCAAGTGCAGTTGCCTCTACCCATCAGACAGAACTATTTGCCTTGCTTGTTACACTAAAATGTGTACAAGTGTGTGTGTCTATGTATGTATTAACACGATGTACTGAACGGGGTGAGAATAGCTTGAGCTACCTCATCCATTTGTGTGTATTTTACCTCAATAAACTTATTTCAATTTCAATTTCAATTCAAGTCTCCAAACTTGATGCATTAATTGTAAGTGATTTTCTACCATCCTGCATTAATTTTAAGTGATTTCTATCATGCTTAATTGCGCGCAACTCTCTAAGACACAATTGTAACATGACCGTGTCTGAAGCTAGACAGAAAACACAACATTATTAGTGATGGTAACATAAGCCATTTCATGTGAATTCCATCTTCGTTGACCTCCGAAACTTGAGGAATGGTCCAGAAAATAGCTACTAAAGTTTAAGTCAAGTGTGAAGATACTTTAGTTGATACTTAGATACTTCCAATAAGTGTAAACATAAGTGCTGACGATGCTACCTTCCTCTATTCAGACCCCAACCCAAACGCACTATATAATAATGAAAATAATAGATTTAAAAAGTCCACTCATGGATGTAAACTAACAAACTCACATCAAACATAAAAAAGACCGACTACTATTTTTGTTCGAAAGTAAATCCTGAAACCAAATTCAACTTCAGATACACAATGTTAACATTAGCAATAATGATTATGGAAAGTTCCTTGACCTATACATAGACAAGAGACTGAACTTCAGCATCCACATACAACACATATGTGAGTGGTGAGAGAGAGAGAAAGAGAGAGAGAGAGAGACAGACAGAGAGAGAGACAGACAGAGAGAGAGAGAGAGACAGAGAGAGAGAGAGTGAGAGAGTATTCACCTAGTTGTGTCGGCGCGGGTTGAGCTCTGCTCATTCGGCCCGCCTCTCAACTGTCAATCAACTATTACTGACTAACTAATTTTTTTCTCTCGCACACACACACACACACACACACACACACACACACACACACACACACACACACACACACACACACACACAAACAAACAATCGACCGGGTAAACAAGGATAAACTATTCAACACTGGTGGGACGCGAACAAGGGGACACAGGTGGAAACTGAGTACCCACATGAGCCACAGAGACGTTAAAAGGAACTTTTTCAGTGTCAGAGTAGTTAACGGATGGAATGCATTAGGCAGTGATGTGGTGGAGGCTAACTTCATACACAGTTTTAAATGTAGATGTGATAGAGCCCAGTAGGCTCAGGAATCTGTACACCAGTTGATTGACAGTTGAGAGGCGGGACCAAAGAGCCAAAGCTCAACCCCCGCAAGCACAAATAGGTGAGTACAAATAGGTGAGTACACACACACCAGGAAGCAACCCGTAGCAACTATCTAATTTCGTACCTATTTACTGCTCGGTGACATCACATTAACATTTACAGAGAGTAGGGAATTAATTAGGTATCTGGGAGCTAGTTAACTGTTGTGGGATGTATATCTTGAGGTACTGTATACAATGTTCACAACAGAGCAATGTATAATCATTTCATTGTATACAACACATTGAGAAAGAATGAAGGTTAGATCCGAAAATTATTGTGTGGCTCTCTCATGACTTGTTTCCGGCGCGAAGAGTTGTGAATTTACATGAAAATGTACCAACAAAATCTTGTTACATAGCAGTAGGAGTAACATTTACTCCCTAGGTCCACGAGTCTAGAGCGCTGTCCACTCGGCCACCACCTCCCTTATGAGAGGGAGAGAGTGAGTGTGTGTGTGTGTACTCACCTAATTGTGCTTGGGGGGTTGAGCTCTGGCTCTTTGGTCCCGCCTCTCAACTGTCAATCAACTGATGTACAGATTCCTGAGCCTACTGGACTCTTATCATATCTACATTTGAAACTGTGTATGGAGTCAGCCTCCACTACATTACTGCCTAATGCATTACATCTGTTAACTATTTTGACACTGAAAAAGTTCTTTCTAATGTCCCTCTGGCTCATTTGGGTACTCAGTTTCCACCTGTGTCCCCTTGTTTGCGTACCACCCGTGTTAAACAGTTTATCTTTATCTACCTTGTCAATTCCTCTGAGAATTTTGTAGGTAGTGATCATGTCTCCCATACTCTTCTGCCTTCTAGTGTCGTGAGGTGCTTTTCTCGCAGCCTTTCTCCGTAGCTCATGCCTCTTAGTTCTGGGACTAGCCTAGTGCCATATCTGAACTTTTTCAAGCTTCGCCTTGTGCTTGACAAGGTACGGACTCCATGCTGGGGCCACATACTCCAGGATTGGTCTTACATATGTGGTATAGAAGGTTCTGAATGATTCCTTACACAGGTTCCTGAAGGCTGTTCTGATGTTAGCCAGTCTCGCATAATCACACACTCACGTGTGTGTGTGTGTGTAATTACCTAAGTGTAGTTACAGGATGAGAGCTACGCTCGTGGTGTCCCGTCTTCCCAGCACGTGTGTGTGTGTGTGTGTGTGTGTATGTGTGTGTGTGTGTGTGTGTGTGTGTGTAAAATATACACTGAGGACAGGCAGCTTGTGCATGTCTATTCGTTAGGTGTATATCGAGGTCCACCTCCAAGGTCGAACTACTGACCTCCACATTCACCCTGGGCACAAGTAGTCTCGAACCACTAACCCCAGGAGCAGGAGACAGTAGTTCTATTAACTACTTTACCTACAGCATAAAGAAGAATTCCAGAAACAAGAAATGGCAGTTGTTAACTGCTTCTGGAATCCTTCCTCGAATGTAGATGTTGCAAGGTTCTTTGATTATGTAAGTTAACAATAAAGAACTAGATACAAATTAAATGTGTGCTATAAAATATGTGTATGTGACATATATTCATATAAGCACAGACGTTGCGGTATTCAGAGTAAGGACAGTTTTTCCTCAGACCCATGCTCACAGTTCCTAGAAACCAGGACAATTTAGTAATCATGCGAAACTGCGGCATCTCTTACCGAGTCCATTTTGAACAAAAGGTAGTGAACAAAGATATCGAGTACATACAAGCAAAATATATATTCAGGCATTAAGTGTGCAACTTCATCATAGTGAATAATAATAATGGTTCTGTCAACTATGGGTTTCACAATAAACTAAAGGTAACAGGATGAGCATGGGTTGCACAAACTATTGGTAACAGGATGGGTATGGGTTGCACAATAAATTAGGATGAGTGTGTGTATATTATAAATATATGTGTGTGTGTGTATATATATATATATATATATATATATATATATATATATATATATATATATATATATATATATATATATATATATATACATATATATATATATATATATATATATATATATATATATATATATATATATATATATATATATATATATATATATATATATATATATATATATATATATATATATATGTCGTACCTAGTAGCCAGAACGTACTTCTCAGCCAACTATGCAAGGTCCGATTTGCCTGATAAGCCAAGTTTTACGAATTAATATATTTTCTCTAATTTCTTTCTTATGAAATGATAAAGCTACCTATTTCATTATGTATGAGGTCAATTTTTTTTATTGGAGTTAAAATTAACGTAGATATATGACCGAACCTAACCAACCCTAAATATTCTTTCTTTCAACCTTTCAAATATTCTATCTCTAATGCTAAGTATATTTAATTCTTTCCGCATGTTGAGAACTTTGGTAGTTATAGGACAGCCAAGTATAATTCTGAGTGCTTCATTTTGCATTTTTTCCAGTCTATCAATACTTTTGCCATTCTGCAGGACCAAAGCTGATGCATGATAGTCTATCAGAGACCTTATATACGCTAAATACATCATTCTTGCTATTCTAATATTAACACCGTATTTCGGGCTGTTCCCCACTACAGTTCTGAGAGCCTTGAGTCTGTCTCTACATTGTTGATGTAACTTATTGACTGCAGTTGAGGTACAAGGGACAGAGACACCAAGGTATTTGAAAGAAGAGACATAGTCTATTGGTATGTTGTCTATCTTAAGTTTTCGTGGTCCACTTTTGCGGTTGCCAATTTGTCTGTTAAATACCTTAGTTTTAGTAGCGTTGATTACAAGACCAAGGCTCTCACAAGCTGTATGTATACAATTTAAGACTGTTTGCATTTTGCGGTGGGTTTTAGTATGTACAAGGATGTCATCTGCATATCTGATAGTGATGTTTGCCGGACTAGTTGGGATTGATTTTAGTAAAGCATTAATTAGAACATTAAACAAGGTAGGACTAAGTACTCCTCCTTGTGGGGTGCCTAGTTGCATTACTTTAGTTTCACTCTTGTAGCCTTGGAACAGCGCAGAGGACTTCCGGTTGGTAAGATAGCCTCGTATCCACTGTAATAAATGTCCCCCTATATCCATTCTCGCTAATTCATACATAATCACTTCCCTATTAGCAATATCAAAGGCATTTTTTAAATCAAGAAATGTTGTGTACTTGTGCCTTTTATCTCCATGAACAGTAAGAAAGGTTGTGATACAGTTGTGTACACTTTTACCATGTGTGAAACCATTGATATCAGGTGACATGTGCTCTTTAACTCTATACAATAATCTATTAAGCACCATTCTCTCAAAGAGAGAATGGTGCTTAGTTGATTGTCTACTATTCTCTCAAAGGTTTTGCACATGCAGCTGGTCAGTGAGATGGGACGGAAAGCATCCGGTTGGCCAGGCTTTGGTACAGGTACCGTAAGACTGGTGGTCCATGATACAGGCAACTGCCCAGAGACATAGCTGGCATTAAACAATTCTAATAATGGGTTACCGGGTACACGATGTAGGAGTCTTAGAATATCATAGGTGATACCGTCCTCACCAGGAGCAGTGCTACTGACCCTGGAGAGGGCTGCATCCAATTCATAATCTGTATATGGAACATCACATTCATCATGTTGCTTGCTCAACATGAAATTTATGAGAGAATTTCTGTCTGTGGACCTCGCCTGCAATTTCTCCCCAGTGCTAGCTGGTAGCATTCCAAGGCTGGAAACCTGAGCCCATTTTGCAATTAACTGATTGGCTTTCTGTAGCGGGTTTGGGTGTGAAACTTGCCTACTATTTTTACCAATAATTTTGTTTATGCCTTTCCAGGCTTTGCCCAGGGGAGTATGCAGGTTAAGTCCACTAACAAAACCCTCCCATTCATTTTGTCTCAGTTCAGTCATTCTCTCCCTTGCCGCTGCAAGCGCGGCCTGAAACAGTTTTAACATTTGAGGAGTTCTAAGGCTACCTACCTTGAGGCTACCTTGAGGTGCTTCCGGGGCTTAGTGTCCCCGCGGCCCGGTCGTCGACCAGGCCTCCTGGTTGCGTCGACCAGGCTCTTATATGCTTTACCTGTCTGTCTAGCAATTGATTTAAGCTCTTTCAGTTTAGCATCATCATAGTACTGGTTGTGTCTGACCTGTTTACCAGTACTTCTTTTTGTTTGGCGTGACTCACTATTTTTGATGGCCTCATAGGTATATGGGTACATCCGGTCTCTTACCCTCGACCGCGTCGGTACCTTTATGGTCAGGAAGCCACGGATATTTACAATGGGGCTCGGTCAGTCAATATGATTCCTTTGACATCACTCAACTTATGTATTCTGTTCTCGTATTGACAATTTGAATGATATCAAGAATATTTTGAATATCTCTGACATAGATGGTGCTGTAGTTGATTGTTGTTCATGACCTGTCCAGTGGGTCGAGACTGGTCTCATTAGCATCTCTCAGATTAGTGGGAAGAAATTCTTGCTGCAAGAATGTGTGTTCTCAGAGCTAACTAGGGTAACTTGAATACTTATTTCCTAAATAAATACTTTAATTGTAAATATTTGAAAATATATGGTATGTTTCCGAATTTCTGACGATATAAAACATATTGTGGTTTATAATTAAGTTCTTAATAGTGATCCAATCCTGCATCATAATTTACATAATATCTATTCTGTTTTGTGTATTAAAATGACTACTTTTTATGTTAATTTATTTCTGTAAATGATGATGATGATAAAGTTCAATAAATGTAAGTAAGAACATAAGAATGAAGGTAACTGCAAAAGACTTATTGGCCCATACGAGGCAGCTCCTCGTATGGAGCTGCCTTTGATAAGTAATTACCAAAGAAGGCACCAAGCCGGGAAGGCTGTGTAGCACAATAAAATAAGTCTACTGCTCCCGAAGAGGACGGTATTACTTACAGTTTACTGAGATTAGTCTCACAAGTACCAGGTAATCCACTTTTAGTGTTGTACAGAATGAGTTTAAGTGAAGGAGTATTACCTGATGATTGGACAGTGTCATTGTTCCCATCCCCAAAGCACACTCAGATAATTATAGATCCATATCTCTAACATAATTTTGTCTATTAGCACAGTTTTCGGCGTGAAGGCATTGAGTAGATCTCGGCAATACAAGAAGTTTCAAGCTAAACTTTCTAATATGCTACACTCACCTGAGGTCCGTAGAAGAGCGAAATCTGATTATGCATTTTGGTTCTACAAGGTAGCCAACTCCATCAAAATATTAAATATGTACCCAACTCAATTAACGATTAATCAACCAATTACTCCATGGGATAACTTGGATCTAGCAGTTGATTTTGTAAATGCACCCAAGAAAGATAATGTACACTCTACATTATTAAAACAGTTAACACTGAAAAGCATCACTGAGAGTACTCAGGGTATGGGTAACGATGTGTATCAGTGCTATACCGACGGTTCTGTAGAAGAAGGTGGACGATGTACCGGATGTGCATGTAATATATTTGAACAATCTTCTCTCGTACATACATGAATGAAGCGCGTCAATGATTGGGCAAGTACAACTCAAACCGAACTTGCAGGCATATACCTAGCCACTGAATTTTTAAAACACAAAGGCAGTCGACTTATATACTGTGATTCGCAGAGTGCACTCCTGGTATTGAACGCACATAGTAGTGACACCCAGAAAATAGTCAGTGATATTCGAATGAATATTTTAGCTGCCAAAGAAAAGAGATTTGAAATTAAATTCCTATGGATACCATCACATGTTGGCATCTCAAGGCATGACACTGTTGATATGCTTGCAAAGACAGCCTGTAGAAAACCAGTGGTAGAAATTTATATGGGTGTTTCATTAGCAGTGACAAAGAGAATACTTAAGCAAACATCTAATGAAAATCTCACCGACCTAACAAATTCACAAAGACCTGAAAATTGTAGCATTAAATATTATGATAGATATCGTGCGGAGACATTCACATACAGGATTAATGGAACAAGAACCCAGCAATGTGATGTTATAGTGGCCATAATACGCTTGGGATATAGACGTATCTGGCAGCTTTCTCAAAACCCAAATGTCGAGTACACAATGTGTCAACTTTGTGAAAGAGAAAATATGCACTCCCTTGAACATTATATTGTAGAATGTCCCATACTGACTGACTTTCGCCCTCCTGGGCTAAGGTATGCTGAACTGTGTAATTACTATTTGAGTACTGGAACACTTGATGATATATTGAACTTGTACCCTAGATTGACCATGTAACGTATCAATTATACAATGAATGTATGTGATGTAACTCTATAACCTGAGCTTGTGAAAGCACCTTAATCACCTTCAGTGATTAAGTGCTTAATTGCACACTAGTTTCTCTATCAGTTATCTCACCTTGTCAGAGTAAAAGAGACAAATATATGTGTATGTATGTGTGTATATATGTATGTATATATATGTATATGTACGCATACGTCTGTGTGTGTATATGTATGTGTATAAAGTATATGTGGAAGCTGGTCAGAATTCAATTTCACCTTTGTAAATGCACGTTAATGACACTATGTAAAAGACACATCGAACACTTTATGTAGGGCATACGTAAATCTGTGTATTTATGTATTTACGTATGTAGCTTAGCCTAGCATTTTAAAAACACTACAATCACCTTATGTGGTTGATTGTTCAATAAATCCCTGAACAATATGTTTAACAAATCTCTAACCCTATCAATGGAGTTAGTTAGTTTAGTTCTTATATTATGCACCCTATACCCATCTTGTGGGCGGTAGTGGAAAGGGTTAGAGTCCATGGCGGACTGAAGAAAATGTATATATGCTGGTTAGCATTGTTAATGTGTGGCCACGTCTGTGGTAGAAAATAATACAAAAAATCAAATAAAGGTATTATTGAAACTTTATAGGAAAACATTAAATCCTAAATATATCTTTAATATTATACTTGAAATATTGTATACTTTGCTCTCTCCATCGTACTTCTGCACCTGCTGGCAAGTGGTTCGGTGCAGTGTGCAGGTGATGTTCATTACTGGGTGAGCTGGCAGGTGGTGCTCACCTGCCAGCTCACCCAACGAAAATTTGGTTTTTAATACACTTACACATTTATTGGGTCTTTCCTTCACCTTCATTCAAGCACTAGGGTATTACAGTAAGTGTTTTAATTATAATATTTATTAACGTTATTATTTTTAATTTTTATTATTATTAGTATTATTATTAACAGGAGAGGATCGAGTGTGTGTGTGGGGGGGGGGGTATTATGGTACACATGTCCACATCCCAATGCCCGCCCTTCCAGGACTGGGGGTGCGGGGGTGTACAATAAACTATACCCACATCCGGCGGCAGCTTGTCGAAGGCGGAAGTGTAGCCTAGACAATTTGTCATGATAATTAGTGATGACTCTTATTTTGATTATGGGTCCGTAATCCAGTTAAGCTTTTATTCTTAATTTATATTACAATGCTGGTAAAATACACTTCTTGATGATGAGTATGGAGTACAAATGAACTCATTGTGTACCCAAGTTCAAGTTCAAGTATGTTTATTGAGATAAGCAATAAATACATCTCAAAGGGATAGAGTAGCTTAGGCTATTTCAACCCCCCTCTAATTCAAGTCCCTCAAGGGGCGCACAAATACTGTGACTACAAATAGACAAATAACATTACAAGAATCCAAACAAGAATTGTGTACCCTATACTCACAGGATGAATATAGGGTACACAATAAACTACCACTCACATCATGGGTATGGGTTGCACAAGAAACTCGCGCAGAGGATGAATATGGAGAGCAAAGTAAACAAAGATTCACACGATGAGAAAGGGTTGCGCAATGTCCTATGACTCACAGAATGAGTATTAGCTGCACAATAAACTACAGGTCACAGGATAAGTATGGGTTGCACAATAAATTACAGGTCACAGGATGGGTATGGGCTGCACAAACTACCGGTAACAGGATGAGTATGGGATGCACAATAAATTACGGGTCACAGGATGAGTATGGGTTGCACAAACTACTGGTAACAAGATGAGTATGGGATGCACAATAAATTACCGCACAGAGGATGAGTATAGGGTGCACAAACTGGTTGGGTAAATGGAAATGGTTGGGTACATTTCCTTTCACCTAATGCGACTATTCATGTGTCCGGACACCGGCGATTGTGTGGTATTGGCTATTTATTTAACCATAACTTTGCATTCATTTAATAATTATATTAGGATATGTTTTCCTTGAAATGTAGTTACATTATCGTCTACATGGCTTTATTCTGACATAAAGACCTATGGCGTTACTTTGCATATATGCAAAGTAATTATAAAATTGATTGGCTTGTGTGGAGGCCTTCACACTCCCTGAGCGAGCCATCAAGTAACTATAAAAAGGCATATATCTTAACTTTCAATTCAGTTATATTTATGCCAAAGTATTAACATGCAGCTTATATTTATGTCTTTATGATGACATAGAAAACTTCGTTTATTACAATATCTAGATTAAATTAACATTGATCTTCGGAAGGTCATAGTTCCCATATCGGTATGGAGAGCGTCGGCCATGAAGCCTTGTTTAAAGTATGAATATTTTTCCTCTCTAATAAGGTATAATCTCTGTGATGGATTCACAAAAACTATTTTATATCTGCCTTTCTGATAACATATACAAATATAATCTTTATTTGTGAATATTTGTTAATTAAGCAATATATCAGAGGGCGTGTAGGGTTCGGTGTTCAATGAACGAAAAGGACTGGATCACTGTGTACAGGAGGCTGATATGGCAGCAAACACTCTCCTGGCGACCATATTTCTTGGATAAGTCGCTCCACACAATTGTCGCTTGGACCGTCGACTTCCTATGGCGTCACCTCTCACATATTTACGTCTAATTTCGTTATGAAATTAGATTATTTCAGAGTAAAAATAGGTTTGATCATGTTCTATGAGTAGCACCAACATTACAGTAAGTAAATATGCCATATTTCTTCATTACTTACGTAATGCTAGGACGATTTGGGTAGTTTTGGCCTGATTTGGGGTGATTGGGGTAATTCTATGGACCGGAACAAAATGGTTTGTATGTACAAATTTCTCAGTAAACGAAGTTGTTTCTAGCCCGGTATCCGAAATTGCAGTAGACGACTTGACCAGTTCCCGAGCTGGATTATTCGGTGATGAGAGAGTAAGCGACCGCTGCCATTTTAGTAGCGCCTGCCGGTAATGTCCAGCACGAGCATTACGGGAAACTGTGACACAAACTGCACCTATCTCAAGAAGAAACACCACACTTCACTGCCAAGTGCTCACATCAAGTCTAACTCTAAGAAACAACACTCAAGCCTTGACGCTTCTCCCAACATCCGGGGAAGAAAACCTTCACACAAACTGCACCTGTCATAAAAAAGATGAAGACTCACCAGTGTCCACAGTGTCCGAAGGTATTCACCCGTCCTTCACATGTGAGGCGTCACATGTTAGTGCATTCAGGTGACACACCTCATGAATGTCCAGTGTGTGGGAAAAGATTCAATCATCTTGGACATGTGAAGACTCACATGTTAGTGCATTCAGGTGAAAAACCTCACGAATATCCAGAGTGTGGGAAGAGATTCAGTCTTCTTGGAACTATGAAGACTCACATACTAGTGCATTCAGGTGAAAAATCTCATGAGTGTACAGAATGTGGGAAGAGACTCAGTCGGCGTGGAAGTATGAAGACTCACATGTTAGTACATACAGGTGGAAAACCTCACGAGTGTCCAGAGTGTGGGAAGAGATTCAGTCGGCATGGAAATATGAAGACTCACATGATGGTGCATGTGGATGAGAGACCTTTTCAATGTGCTGAGTGTGGCAAAAAATTTAGATACGTAGAGCTATAATAAGTCATATGTTTATGCATTCAGGTGAGAAACCTCATGAGTGTCCAGAGTGTGAGAAGAGATTCAGTCGTCTTGGAAATATGAAGACTCACAGAATGGTGCATGCGGATGAGAGACCTATTCAATGTGCCGATTGTGGCAAAAAATTTAGAGAACGTGGAAAACTAATAAGGCACATGTTAGTGCATTCAAGTGACAAACTTCACGAGTGTCCAGAGTGTGAGAAGAGATTCAGTCGTCTTGGAGATATGAAGACTCACATGTTACAGCATTCAAATGATAAACCTCACGAGTGTCCAGAGTGTGGGAAGAGATTTAGTCGGCATGGAAATATGAAGACTCACATGATGGTGCATTGGAATGAGAGACCTTTTCAATGTGCCGAGTGTGGCAAAAAATTTAGATTACGTGGAACTATAATAGAACACATGTTAGTGCATTCTGGTGACAAACCTCACGAGTGTCCTGAGTGTGAGAAGAGATTCAGTCGTCTTGGAGATATGAAGACTCATATGTTAGTGCATTCAGGTGACAAACCTCACGAGTGTCCAGAGTGTAAGAAGAGATTCAGTCGTCTTGGAGTTATGAAGAATCACATGTTAGTGCATTCAGGAGACAAACCTCACGAGTGTCCAGAGTGTGGGAAGAAATTCAGTCTTCTTGGAAATATGAAGACTCACAGGATGGTGCATGGGGATGAGAGACCTTTTCAATGTGCTGAGTGTGGCAAAAAATTCAGAGAACGTGGAAAAATAATAAGGCACATGTTAGTGCATTCAGGTGATAAACCTCATAAGTGTCCAGAGTGTGGGAAGAGATTCAATGAGCGTGGAAGTATGAAGAGGCACAAGAAGATACATGCAGATAATAGGCTAAACACTTCATGTGTGGAAGATAGTTAAGAGAATGTTGAAGGATAATGAGGCACATAATGGGGGTCCGTCTAATTACCACAAGCTACACAAGCTTCAGAAAACTTCCTGGCAATACGTTAATAATGAAAAATATGATATGTTAGGTTAGGCTGCCCTAACCTAACCTAACCTAACCTATTCTATTCTATCCTAACCTAACCTAACCTAACTTAACCAAACCAAACTTAACCTAACCTAACCGATGCTTGGATCGTCGACTTGATTTGGCGTCACCAGCTTTTTATTTTCGCCTAATTTCTTTATAAAAAGATACTTTTTCAGATTAAAATTATGTTTTTTCGTGTTGTACATTCAGCACCAACATTATAATGAGTAAATATATCATATTTATTCATTACTAACGTATTGCCAGAAAGCTTTGTGAAGCTTGTGTAGCTTGTGGTAGCTTGTGGTAATTAGACGGACCGCATAATGGTATATTAATTTACCTTTAATCTACCAGTGTGGGATCACAATGTCAGTTGGATGTTCTTCGAAGGTGATTCTATTTTGTTTGAGAAATACACTTCACCATGAAAGGTAAAGATCTGAAGATATTTGATTATATTGTTCTTTTATGAATGTTAGATGACCAAGCTGTCACTATAGGAAATCTCAAAATTGCTGATAAGTATAGAAATATCTCTTTGATTTAGCAAAAATAAAACAAAGCTTTAAATGTTTTTCTTCATATTTATGTAAATAATGTGCTTCCTTTTTTTGCTTTCTATGGAAATTTATTTAAAATGTAATATACTCTGTAGCTAAGTTATGGACATTTTTGTTGTAATATTATTTAGCATTGGAGTTGGTGAAGAAGTCAATCTGAGACGTACTTAAGGTGAGACCATTTGATTGGTAAGGAAATGTATATTAATTAAGGAATTTTCTCATCAGATTCATATGCAAACTGATGTCCATTTTTTATTTTTTGTTTAGGCCTATTTATGAGTTCTACTCTTGATTATAAATATTTCACCGAAGAGTATATTGAAGGCTGATTGGCATTTATAGTTGTCAGTCAAGTTAATATGAAATTTAAATTCATATTACTCTAGAAATTTATCACTCTAAATTTACCAGAAATTTATTACTCTAGCCTAACTTTATCAGTTATGCTGTAATTGTCTGGGAATAATGCTTTACTTGATTTACCTGAGGGCCACTAACCCGAGTGGCCTCGATGAGAACAGGAAGTCGTCGGCTTGTTCACGGTTCCCTTCCCCCTCCCAGTTTGCCTTCATGATTTTTTCCAGATATATTTTGAAATTCAGCACAGTTTTTGCAGTTATGGCTTTGGTGGGTCGGCAGTTCCATCGATCAATAACCCTGTAGGTGAAAAAGCCTGATTCAAATTCAAATTCAAATTCAAATTTTTATTCAGGTAAAGTACATACATACAAGGTAAGATACAAAAGTTGATGGACTTATAGATAGAACTAGTACATACAATGCACTAAGTTGAATTATTCAATCGAAGCAAGAGACATTAAGTCAGCTTATAGAGTGGGTACCAAATCATCTGGTGCAAACAACAGAAGGATACGCGTGAAGTTAGATAGCTGCTCCCGCAAGTCAGACCTTATCACTGCTGCAGTCGCTAGGAAATCCAAGGTTTATGTGAACGAATGTCTTACCAGATTCAGACAAAATCTCTTATTTAAACTACGTGGAATTCGCAATAGATCCACTGCTATTAAACATTGTTTTGTGCGCGATGGTAAAATAATAGCTAGGAAGACTGACTCTGGAAAAACATATGTCATAACCACTGAAGCACACCTCACTTCTTTCCTGGATGACTGTGGGATATCAGCTGAATAACCAGAACATAATTTGTAGTCTCACATACAACCAAAGTGTACTTAAGCTCTGCCTCTCCTTTCCAAAGGTGTTTATTTTTATTTTTATTTTTATTTTTACTTTATTTTTTGTTTGTCATCTTTGCCTGTTTTATACTCTTAATTATTTGTTCTTAGTTAATCCCCTTGTCACTAAACCTAGGGCTTTTTATTACCCTGTTAATTAACCATTACTAAGCTAATTATCTTCAAGATCATTTTTTTTATGATTATTATTTTTCTTATTATTTTTTATTTTACATTTATATTGTCAGTCTCTACTGATTTTTTGTGTTTTATTTTATGTAACTTCTGTGTCCTCCCTGGCTATCTATTGGATCTTTATTTTACTTCTAAATTGTTACTATTTTATTGTATCTGCTCTTATTCTTGTGTTTTGCTTTATCGTGTATCTTGTATCGTGATCCCTCTGCATCTCTATGCACACTGATATTGATCCTGATCAAAATCTTCTGTCTCATATCTATACCAACCAGCACATTGATCATCATTATTGCAAGTATTTCACAGCACACCAGGCTAAAAACAAACTCCAAAATAGCACCTATCTATCAGTTTATAACCAAAATGTTAGATCACTTGGTAAACATTTTGACGATTTAAATGCACTACTCACAGCACTAGGTACTAACCTATCGTTCATTATTTTAACAGAAACTTGGCTAAATAAAGACTATACCCAACTCTACAACTTAGCTGGTTATAAAGCCATTCATAACTGTAGGCCTAATAAAAAAGGTGGTGGCACAGCTATATATTACCGAGATACATTTATCTGCAACAGTGTTATTAGTGACAGAGATGACTACTGTGAATATACTTTTGCTCAGTTTACAATTAAATCCCTTAAATCCTCTTTGACTATTGGAGCCATCTATAGATTTCCTAATACTAACATAGCTTCTTTCTCAGACAACCTAAGGAATCTTATTATAAACAACAATCTCAACAAAAACCACATCATTCTGGGAGGAGACTTTAATATTGACTTGGGTCAACAAAATTGCTCTCAAGTTGACTATTTCCTTAACAGCATGAACTCCTGTATGCTAATCCCCACTATCACCAAACCTACCCGAGTCACTCAAACATCAGCCACTACCTTGGACCACATATGGACAAACATAACAGCTCCCCTTGTATCTGGTATAATCTACGACAGAACAACTGATCACTATCCTACCTTTCTCATAGCGAACATGGACATAACACCACCAAAAAGCAAGAAACTTTCATTTAGGCTACACAGTGAATCAGCTTTAGACAATCTTACAGAGGCACTTCACAATATTAACTGGGATTCTGAATTCAATAATACCCATGATATAAATTCATTAGCTAACCTCTTCCTCTCCAAAACTCTAAGCCTCTACAACCTTCATTGTCCCCTTCTTACAAAGCAAGTAACTGACAAAAGATTAAACAATCCATGGCTCACAAGTGGCATTCTCAACTCAATCAACAAGAAACATGAATATGAAAAGAAAGTTAGGATTGGCCTAGTTTCAAAGGAAGTAGCTAAAAGGTACTCATCAATGCTTACCAGTATCATAAGAAAGGCAAAACTTGCATATTATGTGAATAGATTCGATGAAGCAAAAGGCAACATGAAAAACACTTGGAAAACTATCTCTAGTATCCTAGGAACTAAACAACACTCACATAACCAAATAAAACTCTACAAGGATGGGGATATACCGTCAACTGATTTAGAAATGGCAAATGAATTTAATAGTTTCTTTTCATCGGTTGGTGCTAATCTTGCCAGTAAAATCCCACAGACTCAGACACATATTAACACATATCTCTCAGGCAGCTATCCAAACTCACTTCTCCTTTCACCAATCAGCCCGGCAGATGTTGTGTCCATCATACACTCTCTAAAAACCAAGGCAGGGAACACCAGTGAAATTCCGTCCATTGTGTACAAGAGAGCCTCCCATGCCCTTGCCCCACCCATAGCACTACTGTTCAACAAATCTATAGAGTGTCACACCTTCCCTGATATCCTCAAAAAAGCAAGAGTAACGCCAGTCCATAAAGGAGGCAATCCGGCGGACATAAACAATTATAGACCAATATCAAATCTACCCATTCTATCAAAAATATTTGAAAAAATTATTTACAAACAGCTCTATTCCTACCTCGTAAAATTCGACATACTCAGCCCATGCCAGTTTGGCTTCCGGTCCCAAAAGAGTACCAATGATGCAATCATTAGTCTCCTTGACATTATCTACTCAGCCCTTGACAAAAATGAGTTTCCGATTGGACTCTTCATTGACCTAAGAAAAGCCTTTGATACTGTTAATCACAACTACCTCTTACTTAAACTCCAGCATTATGGAATCCGAGGCCTTGCCCTTGACTACATCCGATCCTATCTTAGTGACAGACACCAATATGTAACCATCAATGATACAACTTCTTCCACTCTACCAATTACCGTTGGAGTGCCACAGGGCAGCATCTTAGGACCTCTTCTATTTCTTATATATATAAACGATCTGCCTAATGTCTCTAATATTCTCAAACCTATATTGTTTGCTGACGATACTACCCTTATCTACTCAAACCTCAACCCACATACACTAAATAATGTTGTGAATAATGAATTAAAAAAAGTCCACTTATGGATGTCAACGAACAAACTTACATTAAACATCGAAAAGACTTACTACATCTTATTTGGAAGCAAATCATCAAATGCAATTCAGCTACAGATACACAACATTAACATCAGTAATAAAAATGATGGCAAGTTTCTTGGCCTATTCCTAGACAAGAGACTCAACTTCAGCACCCACATTCAACACATAACCAAGAAAGTCTCTAAGACAGTTGGTATACTCTCCAAAATCAGATATTATGTTCCTAACTCTGCTCTCCTCTCACTATATTATGCACTAATCTACCCCTATCTTAACTATGGTATCTGTGCATGGGGGTCTACCACTGCAAACCACCTTAAGCCCATCATCACACAGCAAAAATCTGCTATCAGAATAATAACTAACTCTGCTTTCAGACAACACTCAGCTCCCTTGTTTAAATCTCTAAACTTGCTAAATATTAACTCCCTCCACACATTATCTTGTGTCAACTACATTTACAAAACCCTGTTCTTAAATGCAAACCATGCTCTGAAACTCTCCCTGGACAGATGTAATAGGACCCATTATCACCACACCAGAAATAAATATCTCTTTGATATCCCCAGGGTCAAACTTAATCTGTGTAAACACTCTATGCAAATTAAAGGACCTAGTCTATGGAACTCACTCCCTAGTGAATTGAAAAACTGTAAAACTCTTGCCTTATTTAAAAGCAAAACCAAAAAGTACCTAACTTCATCTATTTAGTTTCCTACACTGAGCTTTAAATTTGCTCTGTACCTAGTGTTACCCAATCTCCTAATTTTGATGTAATATCAAACAACCTTATCATTGTGTTCATTGCTGTCTTCTTTTATGTGCTAGCCATATGCTGTATTGTGACTACCAATTTTTGTCAACTACCATTCAAGCTGTCATTGCAATCAATCTTATATTGTTTCTGCTGTATTGTGCCTACCAATTTGTTGTCAACTACCATTTTAAGCTGTCATTGCAATCAATCATAGCTACCTATGTGCTTTAATATACTGTACCTATAATTTTCTCTCATCTTTTTTTTCATTCCATGTAATCTGTTATCATTTTTTTTGTCTATAAATTTTGCAAGTATTTACCTCCTTAAAATTTTCTTAGATTAAGGACCTGCCCGAAACGCTGCGCGTGCTAGTGGCTTTACAAGACTGTAATTACCATATTTGTATCCTCACATTCCTTATGTACATTCTTGTATATGCATAAATAAATAAATAAATAAAAATAAATAAATAAATGCCTAAAGCCACTATTACGCAAAGCGTTTCGAGCAGGAAAAACACTAAGACTAAAACTTAATACTAATTGAGATTAAAGTGTAAATTGTCTTAAGAAAAAAAATGGGAAAAAGGGGGAGGGGAAACATGGCAGAAAAAAAACAAAATACAATTTGATCAACAAACAGCATTGTTTAAAATAGAAGATATGGGTTGACATTTTGGGGGTGAGGTAGGTTACACTGAGTTAATTAGGTAGTACTTAGTTTTTATCTTAAACTGGTTGGGAGAGGTACAGTCTTTAACATAATTGGGAAGGTCTCTCCACATTCGAGGTCCCTTGATTTGTAAAGCATTTCTAGATTGAGTAAGTCGTACTCTTGGAATATCATATAGGTATTTGTTTCTGGTGTGGTGCTCATGGGATCTGTTACAACCTTCTGGGAAGCTTTTAAGGACAGGATTGACATTACAGTTCAGCATTTTATATATATAAAATACACATGAGAGGATGTGCAGTGACTTAATATCTAACATATTAAGAGATTTGAGTAAGGGTACCGAGTGATGTCTGGGGCCAGAGTTGGATATTGTCCTAATAGCAGCTTTGTGTTGGGTAATAAGAGGACATAAATGATTTTGGGTAGTAGAACCCCAAGCACAAATACCATAGTTGAGATAAGGACCACCACACCAGAAACCACCAGAAACCACACCAGAAACAAATACCTATATGATATTCCAAGAGTACGACTTAGTCAAACTAGAAAAGGCAATGTAAAGGATCTGGGTGTACTCATGTCGGAAGACCTTACCTTTAAAGAACACAATAAAGTAGCCGTCACAACTGCAAGAAAAATGACAGGTTGGATAACAAGAACTTTTCACACTAGAGATGCTATACCAGAGTTGGATATTGTCCTAATAGCAGCTTTGTGTTGAGTAATTAGAGGACATAAATGATTTTGGGTAGTAGAACCCCAAGCACAAATACCATAGTTGAGATAAGGATAGATGAGAGAATAATAGAGTGTCACCAGGGTAGGGCGAGGTACATAATATCTGATCTTAGAAAGAATGCCAAGTTTTTGAAACTTTTTTTCATATGTTTAGAATGTGTCCCTGGAAATTCAGCTTGCGGTCAATGATAACACGAAGGAATTTGCCATCTACTTTATTACAAATTTGGGTATTGTTAATCCTGAGATTTATTTGATTTTAGGATTTATTGCCAAACAAATTATAGAAAGTTTTGTCAATATTGAAGGGTGAGTTTGTTGGCAGTTAGCCAGTGATGGACTCTATTTAGTCAGGGCTGGAGTAAATGAAGGTTGTGTCGTCAGCAAATAGAATTGATTTGAGATGTTGGGAGGCATTTGGAAGGTTATTAATGTAGATGAGAAAGAGGAGAGGGCCAAGAATGCTGCCCTGGGGAACACCAATGTTGATGGGTAGGGTGGGAGAAATTGAATTATTCACAGAAACATACAGGAGCCTGTCAGTAAGGTAAGACTTAATGTACTGCAGGGAATGACCTCTGACTCCATAATGTTGTAATTTAAGAAGAAGGTTTTGGTGGTTAAGTGTCAAAAACCTTACATAGGTCTACAAATAACCCAACAGGGAACTCATTTTTATCAAGAACTGTATGTATCAAGTTAATCATACTAATAAGTGCATCGTTAATGCTTTTTTGGGGGTCTGAAGCCATATTGACAAGAGCTAAGTATATTGAGTTTGGCTAGATAAGAGTAAAGCTGCTTATAGATTAGTTTTTCAAATATTTTTGACAAGTTTGGCAGAATTGATATAGGTCTGAAGTTGTTAACATCAGTGGGATCACCACATTTGTGGACAGGGGTTACTCTCGCTTTTTTTTAGAATATCTGGAAAGGTTTGGAGTTCAAGTGACTTCTTGAAGAGCAATGCAATGGCAGGAGCTAAAAATCTGGAGGCTTTTTTGTAAATAAGAGTTGGTATCTCCTCAAGGGCACTAGACTTGGTTTTAAGGGAAAGGATTATGTCAGTAACATAAGTGAAATTAGTAGGCATTAGGTAAAGAGACTGTGGATAGTTTCCTGTAAGATAGTCCTGAATATTAGTACTGGAAGATGGAATATCATTTGCAAGGGATGACCCAATGGAAGAGAAGAACCTATTGAACTCAAGAGCAGTGTCAGAGGCTGAAAGGAGACCATCATTATCTGACAAGAGTATTGGTTTGTTATTTATAATCTTCTTTCATCCCAATATTTGAGAAATTGTGCTCCATGTTTTCTTAATATTGCCCTTTGTGTGAGTAAATTTATCTTCGTAGTATTTACTTTTGGCTCTCCTAATTTTTTTAGATAGCAATGATGAGTAATTCTTTGAGAATTCTTTGGAGACGATTCCTAACCTATACTTCTTCACAAGTTCATGTTTTTTATTAATGGATTTAAGTATCCCCTTTGTAAGCCAAGGATTGTTTAGCCTTTTAGTTGTGACTTGTTTCGTTAGCATAGGACAGTGGGTGTTATAAAGGCCAAGAGTTTTTTGAAGAAATGATTGCACTGATAGGTTGATGACCCCTATGTTCCCTAATTCAGATTCCCAGTTGATATTAGCAGCAGCAACTATAAAATTACCTATAACAGTTTCATTGTGCAGCCTAAAGCTTATCTCCCTTGCCTCTAGAGGTTGTTTATAATAATAATAATAATAATTTTTATTTAGGTAAAGGCACATACATAAAGAGATTTTACAAAGTTTGTTGGCTTTATAGATAGAGCAAGTACATACAATGCCTAAAGCCACTATTACGCAAAGCGTTTTGTTAATGTTGGTTAGGAGAAATGTGGGGGTAATGGTCTGTAGTGCTATCGATGATTATCCCTGAAGTAAGTGGAGAGGTTATGTTGGTCCAGATGTGATCAAGAGCCGTGGTCAGCAGTTCCATCGATCAATAACCCTGTGGGTGAAAAAGCCTGATTTAAAGTTATATTAGCCTGATTGGCAATTATATTATCCTGACTGTCAATTTATAAAATTTTTTTATATCAAAGAGATATTTATTTATGTTGTGGTGCTTGTGGGTTCTATTACGTCTATCAATGGACAGTTTCAAATCAGGGTTAGCATTTAGGAACAAGGTTTTTTACTTGTAAATAGCACAAGAGAATGTGTAGAGCGAGTGTATATGTAGCATGTTCAGGGATTTAAACAGAGAGGCTGTGTGTTGTTTGAAGACAGTATTATTGTTCTTATAGCAGATTTTCGTTGGGTGATGATGGGCTTGAGGTAATTTGCAGTGGATGAATGAACGCCATGCATAGATACTGTATGTTGAGATACCAACCCTATTTTACAAAAAAGCCTCTAGATTTTTAGCTCCAGCCATTGCATTGCTCTACAACAAATTATTTGAACTCTAAGCCTTTCCTGATATTTTGAGACAAAAGCAAGAGTAACCTTAGTCCATAAAAGCAGCAATCTCACTGAAGTCAACTATTATAGACCAATATCAATTCTGCTGATTTTGTCTAAAATATTTTAAAGAGTTAATTTATATGCAGCCTTACTCCTATTTATACTTAGTTCTTGCCATAATGGCTTCAGGCACAAAAAAAAAACAATCATGCCCAGTTAGTATGATTAATTTCATTTATGCAGTTCTTGGAAAAAATGAGTACCTTTTTCATATATTTGTTGACCTACATAAGACGTTTTGACACTAAACACATTAGCTTTCTTAAATTGCAACATTACGGAGTAAGAGGTCACTCCTTCCAATACAGTACCTACAATCTTACCTCAGTGACAATCTCCAGTATGTCTCTGTGAATAATTCCAATTTTCCCACTCTACCTATTAACACTGGTGTCCCACCGGGCAGTATTCTTCGCCCTCTCGTCTTTTTCATCTCTCCTTACCTTTCCAGCCCGTTGCCATCGTGAAGGGGCTTAGTTGGCGGATGCTAGAGTGTGATGCTCCATGGGACAGTGTTCTCTGTCCTTTTGAAGCCTTATGCTCCTGCTGCCTTCTTCACTAATTGTGCTGAATGCTTTTTCCTACTATGTTTAATATTTCCTTCACAATTCTCCTTTTTAATTGCTATTTCCCAGCGACTTTTTGCTATTCTTGATCATTCTTTTAGATGTTGTCTTCTGTTTTGACACTGGGTGTTAGGTGAGGCACAGTCTCTCGCCCGTAAAACTGTGGTACCCGAAATTGTTGAGCAAAGGGACACTTTTATTGTCACTCTTTTCCTTCGTTGTTGAGCCCAATCTTGACGGACTGATGGTTCTTAAAATAATGATTGGGGGGGGGGGGCCACATCTTATCGGGTGTCCTATCCTCTAATTGCGGCGCCATGGTGGGTATGGGGGCTTGTTTGTTGATGAAATGATTACCTGTTCATTTACATGCTGATATCTGACCCTTATTTTTAACTTCTCAGATGTGGGATGGGAGACCAGGCCCTTAAGTCGGACTGTGATGGAAAGCCGGGCTCTGTAGCCCCCTGCTACTTTGGTCCCAGACCAAGCAGCTCTGGACTTTCCCTGCTCGATACCCGCTTGAGGGTGTTTTGGGAGTTCTTCTAGTCCTCGAGGCCAGGCTTGACTTGTTAGAGCTTGGTCTACCAGGTCCCTACTACCCCTTTCTGCTCCTCTTCTACCTCTGTGGCAGGGTTGAGCCCCAAGCCACCAGTGATGACCACCTCATCACATGGAGTGACTTCGTCTTTCATTGTAACAACTGCGCCTTTTACCCCCCCCCTCCTCTTACTGGGGATGCTCGGTGCCATCCTCTCCTCAGTCACATTCGCACGATTCCTTCCGGTTCTAATACCTTCCAAGCTTTGTTTTGTCCTGCTACATGGACTAAGTATTTTAATCTCGGTCATGTTAATTCTACTCGTCCTGATGATTAATTCATCCATAAACACCTAGTTGATACCTGGTTGATGGGGTTCTGGGAGTTCTTCTCCTCCCAGAGCCCGGCCCGAGGCCAGGCTTGACTTGTGAGAGTTTGGTCTCCTAGGCTGTTGCTTGCAGCAGCCTACAAGCCCACATACCCACCGCAGCCCGGTTCATCCGGCACTCCTTGGAGGAAACTTTCTAGATTCCTCTTGAAGATGTCCACGGTTGTTCTGGCAATATTTCTTATGCTCGCTGGGAGGATGTTGAACAACTGTGAACCTCTGATGTTTATATAGTTCTCTCTAATTGTGCCTATGGCACCCCTGCTCTTCACTAGTTGTACTCTGCATTTTCTACCATATCGTTCACTCCAGTATGTTGTTATTTTACTGTGCAGATTTGGGACCTGGCCCTCCAGTATTTTCCCACTTGTATATTATTTGATATTTCTCCCAATGTCTTTCTAGCGAGTGCATTCGGAGAGCTTTGAGACGATCCCAATAATTTAGATGCTTTATCTCGTTTATGTATCCCGTATATGTTCTCTGTACTCCCTCTATTTCAGCAATCTCTCCTGCTCTAAATGGGGAAGTGAATACTGAGCAGTACTCAAGACGAGACAGCATAAGTAATTTGAAGAGTACAACCATTGTGATGGGATCCCTGGATTTAAAAGTTCTCGTAATCCATCCTATCATTTTCTTGGCTGCCGCAATATTTGCTTGGTTATGCTCCCTAAAATTTAGGTCGTCAGACATCATTATTCCCAAATCATTTACATGTTTCTTTCCTACTATGGGCAAATTTGATTGTGTTTTGTACCCTGTATTATGTTTAAGGTTCTCACTTTTACCGTATCTGAGTACCTGGAATTTATCGCTGTTAAACATGTTATATACTGTTGCCCAGTCGGAAACTTTATTAATATCTGCTTGTAGTTTTTCAATATCATCAGCAGAGGTAATTTTCAAGCTGATTTTTGTGTCATCTGCAAAGGATGATACGAAGCTGTGCCTTATATTTGATTCTATATCTGATATGAGAGTAAGGAAAAGCAGTGGTGCAAGGACTGTACCTTGAGGTACTGCAGCTTTTAACTGCACTTGGACTCGATTTTATATGGTTGACTGTTACTCTCTGTGTTCTGTTCGACAGAAAACCGAGTATCCAGCATCCTACTTTACCAGTTATTCCCATTGACCTCATTTTGTGTGCTATCACTTCATGGTCACATTTATCGAATGCCTTTGCGAAATCCGTGTATACCACATCTACACTCTGTTTTTCTTCTAATGCCTCAGTGATTTTGTCGTAATGGTCAAGTAGCTGTGAGAGGCATG
This sequence comes from Procambarus clarkii, assembly GCF_040958095.1. Classification (NCBI taxonomy): domain Eukaryota; kingdom Metazoa; phylum Arthropoda; class Malacostraca; order Decapoda; family Cambaridae; genus Procambarus; species Procambarus clarkii. Next base: position 13,008,929 of record NC_091150.1, read on the forward strand.
ATCTTCCTGCTCTAAATCCACATTGGCCTGGATTGTGGAGGTCATTGGTCTCCATGAAACTAGTGACCTGACTCCTGATCACTCTCTCAAATACAGTACTTTTATTATGTGGGACGTTAGTGCAACTGGTCTATAATTCTTTGCCAATGCTTTGCTACCTCCCTTGTGTGGAGGGGGCTATGTCTGCTGCTCTAAGCGAGTCTGGTATCTCCCCCGTGTCCAAGCTTTTTCTCCACACTTTACTGAGTGCCTGTGCTACTGGCACTTTGAATTTCATTATAATTATTGAATTCCATGAGTCAGGACCCAGGGCTGAGTGCATTGGCATATTGTCAATTTCTCTTTCAAAACCTGCCACGCTCGTGTTGATATCAGTTATATTTACAGGGGTTTGGATATCACGCATAAAGAAGTTGTCCGGATCTTCCACTTTCATGCTCTGTATCGGGGTGCTAAACATGTCCTCATTTTGTTTTTTTAGGATTTCACTAATTTCTTTGTCATCCTCAGTGTATGAACCTTCACTAGTACAAATAGGTCCAATACTGGCAGTGGTTTTTGCTTTTGATTTAGCATATGTGAAGAAATATTTTGTTTTTTTCTTTATTTCTTGAATTGCTTTCTGTTTTAGTTGCCTTTCTTCAATCTGATATGAATGATTCAGTCTCTGTTCGATTTCTTCAATCTCCATGTTTAAATTATTCCTTCTTTGTATGGAAAGTCGTATCTGCTTTAGTATTTCTGTTAACTTTTTTCTACTTTTGTAATGTCGTCTGCGTTCTCTTTCTACGTTGGACCTTGTGTAGGATTTTTATTACTTAAACATTTTCTCATTGAATGTTTGTAAATTCCGTTTATTTTCTCCCAGTCTATCCTTTTATTATTAAAATTTAATTTATTGAATAGCCCTTCTAGCTTGTTGTTTCTCTTGGGTCTACTACCGTTATTAATGTTAGTTTGCACTTCAATGAGCTTGTGGTCCGAGTACGTAGTGTCTGAGACAGTAATGTCTCTGGTTAGCTCATCTTTGTTCGTGAATATGAGGTCCAGCGTGTTGTCACTCCTAGTTGGTTCTGTAATCTGCTGACTGAGAGAGAAATTGTCACAGAATCTCAGTACTTCTCTGATCTGTGATTGGTTATTTCCAGGTTGATTTCATGCTATAATATTATTGTTTACTATTCTCCATTGTAAACTGGGTAGATTGAAGTCTCCAAGGAAGATAATATCTGGTACTGGGTTTGCTAGGTTATCAAGGATATTTTCTATTTTGTGGATCTGCTCAGTGAATTCCTCAACTGTTGCATCTGGCAGTTTGTATATTAGAATAATAATTAGATTTATATTCCTTACTTGATTCCAAGTACCTCTACCACCTCATTGGTCAAGTTCAGGAGCTCTGTGCATGCCAGCTCCTCTTTAATATTCAAACCTACTCCTCCACTTGACCTAATTACTCTTACTTTAGTTGAATTGGTGGATACCTTTGTCACTTTTAACCCCACCCATACTGGTACACGTGTTGTTGCAGCTCCTTCTCGGGAAGCAGCTGTCCACTTAGCCTCGTTGTCCTGCATTGGGGAGACACCGGTTCGAATGTCAAAAAATGCCTGGTTAAGTAAATGCCAGGATTGGCAGTTATTCTTCCATACCATGTAGCGTCTGGTGATAAGGAACTTAAAAGACTGCCATAAGGATATTAAACATATCCTTGAGGCCCAAGGCCATTCTATCCTCCAGATTAATATGTTACTCGACCCCCCTCGTGGTCGTCATGGCCAGTCTCTTTGTGTAATGAAAATAACTTTTGATAGGTCCCTTCCGTCTTCCGTAACTCTTGGTGCCAGATGCTCTGTTCAGGAGTACATCTGCTCTTCTCGCCTCTTCCCTCTGGTGTCGCCTTGTTGTGGTGAGGGGCTCCTGTACACCTCCCTGGGACTAGTGAGGGTTGCCTTTGCCCCCCCCTCTCCTGCTCCCTCTTTGTGTGTTGTACATGCAGATGGGCACCACGTAGGGACCTTGTGAGCCATCGGACTGCTCGCTGAAGGGGTAGCCCTGAGTGGATGGCTAGGTGTCCAGGCTGGGGCAATAAGGGGAGTGGGGTCTTTGCACCAGTGTGGGAGAATGAACGATGCAGTAGGACTTCCTGTTAAAATGGGGGGGGGGGGCACCGCTGGGGATGATGCACCCTTTCTGCACTGGCCCACGCTCGGCCTCCCTGGCTACCCTGGTAGGTGGTATCCCTTGGTTCCAGGCCCCAAACTTTTAGAAAGACTGCTGCATGGATGATGAAACGACTTCTCTTTCCCAGTCTCATGGGGGTGGGTGACTAGGCCCCTGAGTCGGACTGTGCTGGAAGACTGGGCTCTGTAGCCCCTTCTACATTGGGCCCAGACTGGACTACTCCTCCACTTCCCTCCCTCCTCTGTGGTAGGGTCGAGCCCTAAGCCCCCTGTGATGACTACCTCATCCCCTAGTACGACTTCATCTCTCATTGTGACTACTGCGCCTTATGACCCCTCTCTCTCTTTAGGGGGTTCTCACCACCGTCCCTGCCACGGCCGCTCTCACATGCTTCCTTCCCATACCAATTGGTACCATGCCTTGTTTGGTCTTGCCACGTGGACTAAGTACTTTGACCTCCATCATTTAGATTCTACTCCTGACGATTTCTCCCTCCATAGGCACCTTGCGGATTCAGTAGATGCCTCCGTTACTTTTAATCCCAGCCATCTCGGTACACGTGTCGTTGTTGCTTTTTCTTAGGATGCAGCTGTCCGCTTGGCGGTTTTGTCCTGCATTGTGGTGACCCCTGTTCGGGTCTCCAAGAATACTCAGTTAAGTGCCAGTGTTGGCACTGTTCTCCTCCCACACCATGTTGCAACTGGTATTAGGAACCTCAAGGACTGCCACGAGGATATTAAACATGTTCTCGAGGCTCAAGGCCATTCTGTTCTCCAGGTGGATACGTTCACGACCCCCTCATGGCTGTCCCCGTCTGCCCATTCGGCTTGTGAAAATTACCTCTGATGGTCGGACACTTCCGCCCTCTGTTATTCTTGCTGGTGCCAGATGCTCCATTCAGGAGTACATACCCTCTTCTCGGCTTTGTAATAAGTGCTGGAAGTTCGGACATGGTGCCCTCAAATGCTCCAGTACTCTCTCTCTGCCCCATGTGTGGGAACGAAGGTCACTCTTAAGTCGGAGAGCACTTCTCCCCAGGCTCGCTGCATCAATTGTGGTGAGGCCCACTCTACCTTCTCCCGCGCGTGTATACATTACAAACTTGAGGCAGCCGTCTTCAACTTAAAGCACTGGGAACGTTTGTCTTTTCATGAGGCGTGGCGCTAAGTTCACTGTACTACCCTTTCGCTGGTGTCTTTTATGCTCACGTGTTGCGCTGTTCCCTCCTCATCCTTCCGACCTTCCTCAGTCTCACAACAGTTTCCAGGCCTTAGACCCAAACACGCCCACCGCCTGCTCCCCTGTTCCTTTACATTTTGTCCCGAAGGGTCCCCCTCCTGGTTCTCTGTCTGGGGTTCCCTCATCTTTCTACCCAGTCTGTCATGTCTCCTGTCTTCTTTCTCATCTCCCTTTGAGCCTCCTTCCCATCCTTCTCCTCCGTCTCTTAGCTCTCCACACCGCCTGTCTGTGCGGGCTGATGTCCATCCTTCTCCTAGCGATCATCGTGTTGTTCGCTCTCATTCTTCTTCTGTTGAGACGTTTAAGTCTGTTGCCCAGTACGTTTCTGCTGGAACACTTGTCTTTCTGAGTCAAAAGCGAAAGCCTGGCTTATCTGCCTTCTCCCTGGCTGGTAAGAAAGCTTCACTTTCATCCTCACCCCCCCTACCTCTGACTCTATCGCTCCACCCCTCCCATTTCGGTGGTCGAGCCCCCTGTTCCTGCTATGGAGGTTTCTTTGGCCCCTGCTAGCCTCTCGATTGCTGCCCTTGCTGAGATGTGCTCCCCGGTTTCTGCCCCTCCTGCTGTCCTTGACAGTCCCTCTCTGTTGTTTCCTCCTCTGGACCCTGCGCATCCGCCTCTGGTCTGTCCTCCCACTCCCTTCCCCTCCATCCATACTCAGTTTACCCATGCCTTGTAACCCTGACTTAGCTGACCCTGATCCTGCGCTTCTTTGACATGCTGTGTTCCTTTTTAACTTTTGTTTCTTCATTGTTCTCTGTTCCTGTCCTTTCTCTTTTTGTTGATGTCTATTCTTCAATGGAATATTCGTGGATATTACGCCAATTTCCATGAATTCCAACTTTTGATTTCACAGTTTTCTCCCCTTTGTGTCCGTCTCCAGGAGCCGATGCTTGGTGCTCATCCTGGTCGCTTCCATGACTATTCCTTTCTCTCCCCCCCCTCCCTTCAGCTTTTGCTGGGGCCTATAACTCTCCTTCTCTTGATTCATTCTGAAGTTCCCTTCATCCCCTTACTTTTTCCATCACCTTTCCAATGTTCTGTTGCCCTTGTCTTTGTGCATAAATGGTACACAGTTTGTTCCATTTTTCCCCCAAATGTGCTGCTTTATTTTCCTGATCTTAAACACCTAGTGGACTCCTTGCCAGAGCCCGTGCTCCTGCTGGGTCATTTCAATTGTCGACATACCCTCTGGGGTGATGTTCTGACAAACCCCCGGGGTCGCCTTCTCGAACCATTCGTCCTCTCTTCTTCCCTGTCTCTTCTGAATTCTGATGAGCCCACTGATTTGGACTTTCGGACTGCACCCTTTCCTGTCTTGATTTTTCTCTTTGCTCGTTGTCTCTTTACTTGAATTTCACATGGTGGGTTCTTGATGACTTCCATGGCAGTGACCATTTCCCCATCCTTGTTACCTTTTCTCTTTTCACCCTCCCCTCTCCTTCCCTACGTGGCGGTTTGCCGAGGCTGACTGGCATCTATTTACCCTCTGTGCTACTCTCTCCGACCTTTCCATTCTGCTTCTCCCTCGCGCCCTCCTCCTTTTTCATGACACCGTCTTCGACGCTGCCCTCCACTCTATTCCTCGCTCTACTTCTCAGGGAACATGGAAGTGCGTTCCCTGGTGGAATGTGGACTGTGTTCAGGCTGTCTGCTATAAGCATGCAGCCTGGAAGCGACACCGCCGCCAGCAGATGGCTGATTCTTGTCTTTTGTTTTGGAAGGTGAGTGCAGTGGCCCATACGACCATCTGTACAGATAAACGTGAGTGTTGGAGCTCAGTGGTTCTCTATGGTGAACACAAATGTAGATACTTATATATTTATTTATTTTTTTATTTTTTTTTTTTTTTTGAGATATATACAAGAGTTGTTACATTCTTGTACAGCCACTAGTACGCGTAGCGTTTCGGGCAGGTCCCTGGAATACGATCCCCTGCCGCGAAGAATCGTTTAAATATAATGTGTGTATTAGTGTAATAACAGCAAAAGGATTATGCTGGGAGGAGCCATTTAGGTGACGGAGGTGACATCGTCTGCATGATTTGTCTGGCTATGTAGAGGGTGGCCACTATGCTCATTATGTGTATGTAGTGTAATAACACTGCAAACAGTATTGTTGGGGAAAAAGTTTAGTGCATGTAACCTTGAATGAGTGAGGGAGCCGCCAGCTGACTGTGTGTGTGTAGCAACGACTCTTAGTGCCTGAACTAACTATATCAGCTTGGTTGTACAGCTGTGGTGAATAAAAAATATATACATACTTATATATAACGTCTATATATAGTGTAATAGCTCTGCAAACAGTATTGTTGGGGAAGAAATTTTAGTGCGTGTGAACTTGACTGAGTGCGGGAGGCAGCCGCCAGCTGGCTGTGTGTAGCGGAGTCTCTTAGTGCCTGAACTAACTATATCAGCTTAGTTGTACAGTTATGGCGAACAAAACATATACATACTTATATATAATGTCTGTATATAGTGTCATAACACCACAAATGGTATTGTTGGGGGAGAAAGTTTAGTGCATGTGACCTTGAATGAGTGAGGGAGCCGCCAGCTGACTGTGTGTGTAGCGACGACTCTTAGTGCCTGAACTAACTATATCAGCTTACTTGTATAGTTGTGAACAAAACATGTAGATACTTATATATAACATCTGTTTATTGTGAATAAAATATAAAATAGGATGGTGGGAGGAAAAAGTGGGCGAGTGAGGCGTTGTTGAGGAAGTGGCAATGCATGGCTGGCTGGTGAATGGCGGTCACTCCTCGTTGCTTTTCGACTTTCAATACTAACTTAGTGGTTCGTTATGGTGAACAAAACATGCAGATACTTATATATAATGTGTGTATAAAGTGTAATAACAGCAAAACTATTTGTTTATTGTTTTATGAACATAATAATTGAATCACTAATATGCACACCATACTTTTGAGTATAGCAATTATTCACCACTTTTATTATATAAATATATCACAATACACACTATTGAATAATATTATTGCAAAAAACTAAGAAAAAATCAATCAGACATTAAAATAATTAAGTGATAATGTCTTTGTGGCAACTCCCACCTGTCAGCGCGGGTGACGCTGACCGACTCTGACGACCGCTCTGTCAACGGCCACTTTTTTGTCAGACTTCCTCGGACTATTGCACCCAAAATATGTAACCTACGTTCCCCCCCCCCTTCGTGCTCAGGGAACACATATTAACATTTTGAAAGACAAAATATTTTTATAGAATCTTTTTTTCATGCACACTGGGGTGTAAATCTCCTCAGGACCCCTTAGCAGCTTAAGGGTTAAGGTGGCGTTTGTGGGGCGTATACTCACGACGCATCCCTATTGGGCCCTGGCATAATCGGCAATAGCTTCTTGTTGGGTGTCCTGCCTCTAATTATTGCTCCATGGTGGGTAAGGGTTAAGGTGGCGTTTGTGGGGCGTATACTCACGACGCATCCCTATTGGGCCCCGGCATAATCGGCGATAGCTTCTTGTTGGGTGTCCTGCCTCTAATTATGGCTCCATGGTGGGTATGGGGCACATTCGTGAATGAATATGTCTCTTTTCATCTTTATGTCTTTGAATGTTCCTCTTGTACCCTCTCAGGCTCGTGGGGTGGGTGACCAAGCCCCCGGGTCAGACTGTATTGTAAGTCTGGGCTCTGTAGCTCCCGCTGCATTGGGCCCCAACCTTGCTCCTCCTTTGACCCTCCTGACTTCTCCCCTCGGCTCCCCTCCCTCCTCTTTGGTTGGGTCGAGCCACAAGCCCCCAGTAGTGACCACTTCGTCCCCTGGCGTGGCTCAGTCTCTCATGACTACTGTGCCTTTTAACCCCTCTCTCTCTCTGGGGGTTCTCAACGTCGTCCGCGCCATGGCCGCACATGCTCGATTCCTTCACGTACTGATGCGTATCAGGCCTTGTTTGGTCCCGCTTCGTGGACCAAATACTTTGATCTCCTCCCTCTTGATTCTACACCTCCTGACGATTTTTACCTCCATAGGCATCTTTTTGATTCCGTAGATGCCTCTGTTACCTTCAACCCCACTTGTCTCGGTACACATGTCGTTGCTGCTCCTTCTCAGGATGCAGCTTCCCACTTGGCTGCCTTATCCTGCCTTGGCAAGACCCCCTGTTCGGGTCTCAAAGAAAGCTCGGTTGAATGCCAGTGTTGGCACTATTCTCGTCCCGCCCCATGTTGCAACTGGTGTTTGGAATCTGCAGGACACCGTGATGATATTCGGCATATCCTCGACGCTCAAGGCCATTCTTCCTCCAGGTAGAAACATTTTCTCGTCCCCCTCATGGTCATCGCCATCAACCCCTTTGGGTTGTGAAGATTACGTTTGATGGTAGGACCCTTCAGCCCTCTGTCATTCTTGCTGGTGCCAGGTGCTCTGTCCAGGAATACATTCCCTCTCCTCGGCTCTGTAATAAGTGCTGAAGGTTTGGGCATGGTGTTCTCCACTGCTCTGGAACTGTCTCTCTGTTCTTTGTGTGGGGGCAAAGGGCACTCTAAGTTGGAGTGCACTTCTCCCAAGGCTCGCTGCCTCAATTACGGTGAGGCATACCCTACCTTCTCCCGTGCATGTATACATTACAAGCTTGAGGCAGCCATCCTCAACTTGAAGCACTGGGAGCGTTTATCTTTTCTTGAGGCGAGGCGCTCCCACCTTATGCTAACGTCTCTTATGGTCGCGTGTTGCGCTCTTCCTCTCCTTGTCCTTCCCACCTTCCTCAGACTCAAAACCATTTCCAGGCCTTGGACCCTGATACGTCCACCTTAAACACCTAGTGGACTCCTTGCCAGAGCCCGTGCTCCTGCTGGGTCATTTCAATTGTCGACATACCCTCTGGGGTGATGTTCTGACAAACCCCCGGGGTCGCCTTCTCGAACCATTCGTCCTCTCTTCTTCCCTGTCTCTTCTGAATTCTGATGAGCCCACTGATTTGGACTTTCGGACTGCACCCTTTCCTGTCTTGATTTTTCTCTTTGCTCGTTGTCTCTTTACTTGAATTTCACATGGTGGGTTCTTGATGACTTCCATGGCAGTGACCATTTCCCCATCCTTGTTACCTTTTCTCTTTTCACCCTCCCCTCTCCTTCCCTACGTGGCGGTTTGCCGAGGCTGACTGGCATCTATTTACCCTCTGTGCTACTCTCTCCGACCTTTCCATTCTGCTTCTCCCTCGCGCCCTCCTCCTTTTTCATGACACCGTCTTCGACGCTGCCCTCCACTCTATTCCTCGCTCTACTTCTCAGGGAACATGGAAGTGCGTTCCCTGGTGGAATGTGGACTGTGTTCAGGCTGTCTTCTGTCTTCGTCTTCTTCTTCTCTTCTGTTCCTTTGAATTCTGTCCCAAAGGGTCCCCCTCTTGGTCCTCTGTCTGGGATTCTCTCTTTTTTTCTGCCTGGTCTGTCATGTCTCCTGTGTCTTCTTCCTCGTCTCCCTCCGATCCTGCTTCCCATTCTCCTCCTCCATCTATTGACTCTCCACGCTGCCTGTCAATACAGGCTGATGTCCATCGCTCTCCCAACGACCGTCGTGTATGCTCTCGTTCAGCTTCTGTTGAGACGCTGGAAACTGTTGCCCAGTATGTAGTTGTTGGGACACCTGTTTCTTTGAGCCAGAAGCGTAAGACTGGCTCCTCTCCTTCCTCCTCCCTGGCGGGTAAAAAGGCTTCGCTTTCTTCCTCGCCCCCTACTTCTGATTCTCTCGCTCTGTCCCCTCTCGTTTCTGTGGTTACGCCCCCTGTTCCGGCTATGGAGATCTCTTTGGCCCCTGCTTCCCTCTCGGTTGGTGCCCTTGCTCAGGTCCATTCCCTGGTTTCTGCCCCTCCTGCTGCTGTCCATGACCCTAGGTTTTCCCCTTATCTTCTTCCTCCGGATCCTACTCGTCCGCCCCTGGTCGGTCCTCTAGCTACCTTCCCTCCTTCTTTACTCAGTTTACCCATGCCCCCCTAACCCTGACTTCGCTGACCCTGACCCTGATCCTGCGCTTCTTTAATGTGCTGTGTTGCCTTTTTGCCTTTGTTTCTTCGTTGTTCTCTGTTGCTGTCCTTCTTCTCGTCGATGTCTATTCTTCAATGGAATGTTTGAGGTTATTTCGCCAATTTCCTTGAACTTCAGCTTCTGATTTCGCGGTTTTCGCCCCTTTGTGTCTGTCTCTAGGAGCCGATGCTTGGTGCTCGTCCTGATCGCTTTTGTGGCTATTCCTTTCTCTCTCCCCCCTAGATGTTGCTGGGGCTTCTAACTCTTCTGCTCTCTTCATTCGCTCTGATGTTTCCTTTGTCCCCGTACTTTTTCCTTCGCCTCTCCATTGTTCTGCTCCTCGTATCTTTGTGAGGAAATGGTACACCGTTTGTTCCATTTATCTCCCCCGAGTGTCCCACTTTCTCTTCCCGATCTGAAACACCTGCTGGACTCCTTGCCAGAGCCTGTGCTCCTGCTAGGTGATTTCAATTGTCGTCATTTCCTTTGGGGTGATGTTCTGACGAACACCCGGGATCGCCTTCTTGAACCGTTCATCCTCTCTTCTTCCCTGTCTCTTCTGAATTCTGGTGAACCCACACATTTGGACTCTCGGACTCGCACCCTTTCCTGTCTTGATCACTCTCTTTGTTCCTCTTCTCTTTATTTAGATTTCACGTGGCAGGTTTTTGATGACCTCCATGACAGTGACCATTTCCCTATCCTTGTTACTTATTTCTCTTTTCACCCTCCCCCTCTCCTTCCCTAGGTGGCAGTTTGCTAAGGCAGACTGGAACCTATTTACCCTCAGTGCTGCTCTCTCTGACCTCTCCCTTCTGCCTCTTCCTCGCTTCCTCCTTCTTTTTCATGACACCGTCTTCGATGCTGCCCTCCGCTCTATTCCTCACTCTTCCATTCAGGGCCCACGAAAGTGCATTCCATGGTGGAATACAGACTGTGCTCGGGCTGTCTGCTGTAAGTGTGCAGCCTGGAAGAGACACCGCCGCCGGCAGATGGCCGATTCTTTTCTTTTATTTTGGAAGGTGAGTGCGGTGGCCTGTAGGGTCATCCGTATGGCTAAATGTGAATGTTGGGCGTCTTATATCTCCATTATTACGTCCGACACTCTTCTGCCGCAGATCTGCAAGCATGTCCGCAAGATAGCGGGTAAGTTCGTTCCCGATGTCTCAACGGTCCTTTATCTCCTTGGTACTCTCGTGGCGGACCCGTTGCAGGTCGCTATCGAACTGGGTTCCCACTTTTCTTCTGTTAGCTCTGGTTTTCATCTTCCCCAATCTTTCCTTCTTCATAAACCTGTCCTTGAATCTTGTCCTTTGGATTTCTATACTCATCTTCGCCTTCCCTATAACGATCCCTTCTCTCTCTCTGAACTTCGGTTTGCCCTGGCCCAATGCAGTTCTACAGTAGCGGGCTCCGATGGCATTCATTATGAGATGCTTCACCATCACCCTCCATGCACGTCTCAGTATTTACTGAGTCTGTATAATCAGATCTGGAAGTCATCGTCTGTCCTTGAGGAATGCCGTTGTCCTCCCTGTTCACAAACCAGCGTCTCTGGGCACATCCCTTAAGGACTTTCACCCTATTGCCCTCTCAAGTTGTGTCTGCAAACTCTTTTAACGTATTGTTTAACGTTCGTCTGATGAGGTTCTTTGAACACTATCATCACCTCTCCCCGTCTCAATTTGGTTTCCACAAGTGCCGCAGCACAACAGATGTCCTAGTGAACTTGGAGGTCTATATTCGTACTGCTTTTGCTGCGAAGGCCTCCATTGTTGCCGTCCTTTTTGATCTGGAAAAGTCTTACGACACCACTTGGCGATATCATATGCTATCCCAGCTTCATTCTTTTGGCCTTCGTGGTCATCTCCCTCTCTTTCTCTGCAGCTTCCTCTCTCATCGTTCCTTTTGGATGAGGCTTGGTACCGTTCTCTCTGCCTCTTTTCAGCAATACGATGGTGTGCCTCAGGGAAGTGTTCTGAGCACTACTCTTTTTCTGGTTGTCCTCAGCGGTCTTCTTTCCTCTTTTCCTTCAGGCGTCTTCGCTCTTTATGTCGACGATCCTACCCTTTGCTGTCAGGGTGATGATTCGCCTTTCCTTCAAAGCCGGCTTCAACTTGTGATTGATGCCGTGTCGTCTTGGGACACTGATCGTGGCTTCAAGTTCTCTACATCTAAGACTTGTGCTATGACTTTTACTTGGAAGTGTGTCGTTCTTCGTCCTTCTTTGTCTCTTTATGGTCACCCCATTGTGTACAAGGATTCTGCTAAGCTTTTGGGGTTGATTTTTGACACTCGTTTGTCTTGGTTGCCCCATATCTCATACCTCCGTGTTGAATGCTCTAAGGCCCTTACCCTCCTTTGGGTATTGTCCCATTCTTCTTGGGGAGCAGATAGACGCACTCTACTTGCTTTACATTCTTGTCTCGTCCTGTCTAAGCTCGATTATGGTTGCCCTGCTTACTCATCTGCTTCTCCTTCTACTCTTCGCCATCTTGATGCTTTGCACCATACTGAGTTGCGCCTCAGTTCTGGTGCTTTTCATTCGACTCCCGTTCTCAGCTTGTATGTTGACACTAGCTTCCTATCTCTCCAGGACCACCGTCATCGCTACTGTCTTCGCTATCTTGCACGGTCCTTGCAACATCCTTCCTCTCGCCTCTGTCATGCTTTAAGTTTTACCCCCTCCTGCGGTTCCTATTCCTCTTCACCACCTCCCTCTTTCTGTCCGGGTATCTCGCTTACAGGATTCTCTTTCAGTTTGTATTTCTACTCATGTTGTTCCTTCTTTGCCCCCTGTGGAGAGTCCCCCTTCCACAGTTTTGTACATCCTTAACCACCATGCAGAGCCGAGTTTATTGTGAAATTACCCCGGTGCGCATGAAATAAAGTATTCCCCCCAATTTTTTTCTCTGTAAAATGATAAATTCCCTTCCCTGAACATGTCTATGTAAAAATAAATACCAAATTCCACTTACTTTGGCTGTGGGGACGTGGACAAGTTGCACTGTGACGTCATCAGGGCCTGGTCGCCCATGTGTGAATCGCCCAGACGCAGTTGCGTGGACCATTCAAGCACCGGGTGTTGCCACAAATATATTTTGAATTATTTGTTTTATGTATTTCCGATGCGGTTTTATTTGTTTTTTTATCGTATATGATGCATATTTGTGTTCTTTACAATATGTATACAGTAGAACGTTCATGATGTTCCATGGAACTGTGATACATGTGTCAGTAATGTGTCCACAATAAATGGTTATTGTTGCAATATTACCTGTTAAAAATTCACTAAAATTACAATGTGTACAGTTTCCACACACTATTTACACAGTAACACACTGTATTACACACTCAGTACTTCGGAAGTGAGTAATAATCAACGAAGTAATCCATGGTACACAGCGCAACTTCCTTCTCAGTGCACCAGGTACAGATAAATTTTCGCTTCCTGTTTCTTCATTCTGTGTGCTTGCAAATAATGCACTCACGTACACTCTTGGCTTTAGTACTTGTAGGTTGTATGTAGCCAAGCTTGTAAAGCATAAGGTAGTATTGAAAAGATTATAGAAAAAGATAAATTTGTAAGGTAGTCTTGAAAAGATCGCTTTGTATGGTCCCACACAGGAAGAGATTCAGCTTACCTCAAAGAATGTCCATCAGTCAGAAAGAGATTCACCTAGCCTCAAAGAGTGTCCATCAGTCAGGAAGAGATTCAGGCATTCTTGAAAATATCTATAGAAAACACCACCATGGAAGCCACTAACACTGTTCATCTATGCTACTTGTATCAGATGCATCATCACTGAATGCAGAAAATGATTCATCTATGTATCATCTAAATAAATTCTCTGTATCATCTAAATATATTAATTGGCTGTTGATTGCTGGTGTTGACTTCTTAGTGTGTAGTGCCTCGCAGATATCAAGCCACCTGCTATCGCTGTAGCTATCGATGATTTCTGTGTTTTTTGTTAATTAACACTTTCGCCTGGGCATGACGCAGCATTGCGTCATCCGTTTACTGTCGGTAATGCCGGGGATGACGCAGCATTGCGTCATTGTATATATATATATATATATATATATATATATATATATATATATATATATATATATATATATATATATATATATATATATATATATATATATATATATATATATATATATATATATATATATATATATATATATATATATATATATTATTAAATATGACCGAAAAAGTAAGATTAATAATTCTAAAACGAATTTTCTCAATCTTTCGTACATTTCTCTTCACGAATTTCTAACACGAATTTTCTCAATCTTTCGTACATTTCTCTTCACTGTTGGTGGTAATTCAACGCGACACTTGAGCGCGTTTCGTAAAACTTATTACATTTTCAAAGACTTTAGTTTACACATACACAACTGAATAGAACTTACACATCTCCGATTTGTTTATATCTACATTTGAGTGAGGTGGTATTTAATAGGGTATTAAATTCATCAACACAAGACAGAACACGAAACAATGGGTATTGAATAGAAGTGATTGTAGAAAGCCTATTGGTCCATATTTCTTGATGCTTCTATATTGGAGCGGAGTCTTGAGGTGGGTAGAATATAGTTGCGCATTAATTGACTGTTGATTGCTGGTGTTGACTTCTTAATGTGTAGTGCCTCGCAAACGTCAAGCCGCCTGCTATCGCTGTATCTATCGATGATTTCTGTGTTGTTTACTAGGATTTCTCTGGCGATGGTTTGGTTGTGGGAAGAGATTATATGTTCCTTAATGGAGCCCTGTTGCTTATGCATCGTTAAACGCCTAGAAAGAGATGTTGTTGTCTTGCCTATATACTGTGTTTTTTGGAGCTTACAGTCCCCAAGAGGGCATTTGAAGGCATAGACGACGTTGGTCTCTTTTAAAGCGTTCTGCTTTGTGTCTGGAGAGTTTCTCATGAGTAGGCTGGCCGTTTTTCTGGTTTTATAGTAAATCGTCAGTTGTATCCTCTGATTTTTGTCTGTAGGGATAACGTTTCTATTAACAATATCTTTCAGGACCCTTTCCTCCGTTTTATGAGCTGTGGAAAAGAAGTTCCTGTAAAATAATCTAATAGGGGGTATAGGTGTTGTGTTAGTTGTCTCTTCAGAGGTTGCATGGCGTTTCACTTTCCTTCTAATGATGTCTTCGACGAAACCATTGGAGAAGCCGTTGTTGACTAGGACCTGCCTTACCCTACAGAGTTCTTCGTCGACTTGCTTCCATTCTGAGCTGTGGCTGAGAGCACGGTCGACATATGCGTTAACAACACTCCTCTTGTACCTATCTGGGCAGTCGCTGTTGGCATTTAGGCACATTCCTATGTTCGTTTCCATAGTGTAGACTGCAGTGTGGAAACCTCCGCTCTTTTCCATGACTGTTACATCTAGAAAGGGCAGCTTCCCATCCTTTTCCATCTCGTTGGGAGATGGGAAGCTGCCCTTTCTAGATGTAACAGTCATGGAAAAGAGCGGAGGTTTCCACACTGCAGTCTACACTAAGGAAACGAACATAGGAATGTGCCTAAATGCCAACAGCGACTGCCCAGATAGGTACAAGAGGAGTGTTGTTAACGCATAGGTTGACCGTGCTCTCAGCCACAGCTCAGAATGCTCTCAGCCACAGCTCATTTGTTCTTATTCCCCACCCTTTAACCTAAACTTTTAGATGTAGTTTATTTGTTTATTGTGTTTTATGTATGTGTTGAATCTATTATCCTCATCCTAACCTTTCAGATGTAGTTTTGTTTCTCCTTTTTGTATATTTTACCCAAACCCACCATCCCACTTAACCTTCTTTTATTTTGTTTCTCCTACTCCTTCTATCCCCCTTTTTCTCTCTATCTTCCTCCTTCTATACCCCTTTTTCTCTATCTTCATCCTTGTAACCCCCTTTTTTCTCCCTCTCTCCCATATTCTGTCTCTTCCTCCCCCTCTCTCTTCCTCCCCCCTCTCTCTTCCTCCCCCTCTCTCTTCCTCCCCCCTCTCTCTTCCTCCCCCTCTCACTTCCTCCCCCTCTCTCTTCCTCCCCCTCTCTCTCACTCATTTGCTCCAATGCTCTTATTTTTCTCAAATTCAAGTCTCAGTAGATCTGATTCTTTACTACTGTAATTATATTATTACTAAGATAAAGAATGAACTTATATGTAAAAACAAAGTGAAAGAAGGAAGGAAGGAAGGTTAAATGGGATGGTTGGTTTGGGTAAAATATACAAAAAGGAGAAACAAAACTACATCTGAAAGGTTATCTTGAGATGATTTTGGGGCTTTAGTGTCCCCGCGGCCCGGTCCTCGACCAGGCCTCCACCCCCAGGAAGCAGCTCGTGACAGCTGACTAACTCCCAGGTACCTATTTACTGCTAGGTAACAGGGGCAATCAGGGTAAAAGAAACTTTGCCCATTTGTTTCTGCCTCGTGCGGGAATCGAACCCGCGCCACAGAATTACGAGTCCTGCGCGCTATCCACCAGGCTACGAGGCCCCGATCATATCTTAGGTTACCGAGGTTAGGATAAGGATAATATATTCAACAAATACGTCAAACACAATAAACAAATAAACTACATATGAAAGGTTAGGTTAAGGGGTTGGGGAATAAGAACAAATGATAACCAACATAATTATTACACTAAGATTAAAGAGGTTAGGTTAAGGGGGGGAAAGAATAAGACAATTATTACAAGCATAATAAATACAACTTATGAGCAACTTGATGAACTTTAACAAATAACCCTTGAAATGCAAAAATGACCATTTGAGAAATTAACCCTTGAAACGAGTAAATGCCAATATATAACAAAAATCCTTTGAAATGCTTAAACCCCCAAACTTTAACAAATAACCCTTGAAATGCAAAAATGACCATTTGAGAAATTAACCCTTGAAACGAGTAAATGAATATGAGACATTGATTGACAAAACACAAAAGACAAGCAGGAATAATTATGTAGGTTAGGTCATGTCTGGTTGGGTAAGTTGGACTAGGTAAGTTAGGTTATGTCAGTTTGGGTAAGTTAGGTTATGTATGTTAGGCTAAGTTAGGTAATTTACTTTAAGTTAGGATAAGTTAGGATAGGTAAGTTAGGTTATATAAGATAGGATAGGTAAGTTAGGTTAAGTTAGGTTAGGTTAGGTAAGGTCATGTTAGTTAAGTTAGGATAGATAAGATATGTTAGGTTAGGTTATGTAAGCTAGGTTAGGTAAGTTAGGGTAGGTAAGCTAGGTTAGGTAAGTTAGGTTAGGATAGGTAAGTTAGGTTAGGTTAAGATAGGTTAGGTAAGTTAGGGTAGGTAAGCTAGGTTAGGTTAGTTAGGTTAGGTAAGCTAGGTTAGGTAAGTTAGGTTAGGTAAGTTAGGTTAGGTTAAGATAGGTTAGGTAAGTTAGGTAAGTTAAGTTTTTTATTTATTTATTTTTTTTATTTATTTATTTATGCATATACAAGAATGTACATAAGGAATGTGAGGATACAAATATGGTAATTACAGTCTTGTAAAGCCACTAGCACGCGCAGCGTTTCGGGCAGGTCCTTAATCGAAGAAAATTTTAAGGAGGTAAATACTTGCAAAATTATAGACAAAAAATGATAACAGATTACATGAAATGAAAAAAAGATGAGAGAAAATTGTAGGTACAGTATATTAAAGCACATAGGTAGCTAAGATTGATTGCAATGACAGCTTGAATGGTAGTTGACAAAAAAATTGGTAGGCATAATACAGCAGAAACAATATAAGATTGGTTGCAATGACAGCTTGAATGGTAGTTGACAAAAATTGGTAGTCACAATACAGCATATAGCTAGCACATAAAAGAAGACAGCAATGAACACAATGATAAGGTTGTTTGAAATTACATAAAAATTAGGAGATTGGGTAACACTAGGTACAGAGCAAATTTAAAGCTCAGTGTAGGAAACTAAGAAGATGAAGTTAGGTACTTTTTGGTTTTGCTTTTAAATAAGGCAAAAGTTTTACAGTTTTTCAATTCACTAGGGAGTGAGTTCCATAAACTAGGTCCCTTAATTTGCATAGAGTGTTTACACAGATTAAGTTTGACCCTGGGGATATCAAAGAGATATTTATTTCTGGTGTGGTGATAATGGGTCCTATTACATCTGTCCAGGGAGAGTTTCAGAGCATGGTTTGCATTTAAGAACAGGGTTTTGTAAATGTAGTTGACACAAGAGAATGTGTGGAGGGAGTTAATATTTAGCAAGGTTAGGGATTTAAACAAGGGAGCTGAGTGTTGTCTGAAAGCTGAGTTAGTTATCATTCTGATAGCAGATTTTTGCTGTGTGATGATGGGCTTAAGGTGGTTTGCAGTGGTAGACCCCCATGCACAGATACCATAATTAAGATAGGGGTAAATTAGTGCATAATATAGTGAGAGGAGAGCAGAGTTAGGAACATAATATCTGATTTTGGAGAGTATACCAACTGTCTTAGAGACTTTCTTAGTTATGTGTTGAATGTGGGTGCTGAAGTTGAGTCTCTTGTCTAGGAATAGGCCAAGAAACTTGCCATCATCTTTATTACTGATGTTAATGTTGTCTATCTGTAGCTGAATTGCATTTGATGATTTGCTTCCAAATAAGATGTAGTAAGTCTTTTCGATGCTTAATGTTAGTTTGTTCGTTGACATCCATAAGTGGACTTTTTTTAATTCATTATTCACAACATTATTTAGTGTATGTGGGTTGAGGTTTGAATAGATAAGAGTAGTATCGTCAGCAAACAGTATAGGTTTGAGAATATTAGAGACATTAGGCAGATCGTTTATATATATAAGAAATAGAAGAGGTCCTAAGATGCTGCCCTGTGGCACTCCAACGGTAATTGGTAGAGTGGACGAAGTTGTATCATTGATGGTTACATATTGGTGTCTGTCACTAAGATAGGATCGGATGTAGTCAAGGGCAAGGCCTTGGATTCCATAATGCTGGAGTTTAAGTAAGAGGTAGTTGTGATTAACAGTATCAAAGGCTTTTCTTAGGTCAATGAAGAGTCCAATCGGAAACTCATTTTTGTCAAGGGCTGAGTAGATAACGTCAAGGAGACTAATGATTGCATCGTTGGTGCTCTTTTGGGACCGGAAGCCAAACTGGCAGGGGCTGAGTATGTCGAATTTTACGAGGTAGGAATAGAGCTGTTTGTAAATAATTTTTTCAAATATTTTTGATAGAATGGGTAGATTTGATATTGGTCTATAATTGTTTATGTCCGCCGGATTGCCTCCTTTATGGACTGGCGTTACTCTTGCTTTTTTGAGGATATCAGGGAAGGTGTGACACTCTATTGATTTGTTGAACAGTAGTGCTATGGGTGGGGCAAGGGCATGGGAGGCTCTCTTGTACACAATGGACGGAATTTCACTGGTGTTCCCTGCCTTGGTTTTTAGAGAGTGTATGATGGACACAACATCTGCCGGGCTGATTGGTGAAAGGAGAAGAGAGTTTGGATAGCTGCCTGAGATATATGTGTTAATATGTGTCTGAGTCAGTGGGATTTTACTGGCAAGATTAGCACCAACCGATGAAAAGAAACTATTAAATTCATTTGCCATTTCTAAATCAGTTGACGGTATATCCCCATCCTTGTAGAGTTTTATTTGGTTATGTGAGTGTTGTTTAGTTCCTAGGATACTAGAGATAGTTTTCCAAGTGTTTTTCATGTTGCCTTTTGCTTCATTGAATCTATTCACATAATATGCAAGTTTTGCCTTTCTTATGATACTGGTAAGCATTGATGAGTACCTTTTAGCTACTTCCTTTGAAACTAGGCCAATCCTAACTTTCTTTTCATATTCATGTTTCTTGTTGATTGAGTTGAGAATGCCACTTGTGAGCCATGGATTGTTTAATCTTTTGTCAGTTACTTGCTTTGTAAGAAGGGGACAATGAAGGTTGTAGAGGCTTAGAGTTTTGGAGAGGAAGAGGTTAGCTAATGAATTTATATCATGGGTATTATTGAATTCAGAATCCCAGTTAATATTGTGAAGTGCCTCTGTAAGATTGTCTAAAGCTGATTCACTGTGTAGCCTAAATGAAAGTTTCTTGCTTTTTGGAGGTGTTATGTCCATGTTCGCTATGAGAAAGGTAGGATAGTGGTCAGTTGTTCTGTCGTAGATTATACCAGATACAAGGGGAGCTGCTATGTTTGTCCATATGTGGTCCAAGGTAGTGGCTGATGTTTGAGTGACTCGGGTAGGTTTGGTGATAGTGGGGATTAGCATACAGGAGTTCATGCTGTTAAGGAAATAGTCAACTTGAGAGCAATTTTGTTGACCCAGGTCAATATTAAAGTCTCCTCCAAGAATGATGTGGTTTTTGTTGAGATTGTTGTTTATTTATTTATTTATTTATTTATTTATTTATGCATATACAAGAATGTACATAAGGAATGTGAGGATACAAATATGGTAATTACAGTCTTGTAAAGCCACTAGCACGCGCAGCGTTTCGGGCAGGTCCTTAATCTAAGAAAATTTTAAGGAGGCAAATACTTGCAAAATTATAGTCAAAAAATGATAACAGATTACATGAAATGAAAAAAAAATGAGAAATAAGATAGGATCTATAGAGATGGTTTATAATAAGATTCCTTAGGTTGTCTGAGAAAGAAGCTATGTTAGTATTAGGAAATCTATAGATGGCTCCAATAGTCAAAGAGGATTTAAGGGATTTAATTGTAAACTGAGCAAAAGTATATTCACAGTAGTCATCTCTGTCACTAATAACACTGTTGCAGATAAATGTATCTCGGTAATATATAGCTGTGCCACCACCTTTTTTATTAGGCCTACAGTTATGAATGGCTTTATAACCAGCTAAGTTGTAGAGTTGGGTATAGTCTTTATTTAGCCAAGTTTCTGTTAAAATAATGAACGATAGGTTAGTACCTAGTGCTGTGAGTAGTGCATTTAAATCGTCAAAATGTTTACCAAGTGATCTAACATTTTGGTTATAAACTGATAGATAGGTGCTATTTTGGAGTTTGTTTTTAGCCTGGTGTGCTGTGAAATACTTGCAATAATGATGATCAATGTGCTGGTTGGTATAGATATGAGACAGAAGATTTTGATCAGGATCAATATCAGTGTGCATAGAGATGCAGAGGGATCACGATACAAGATACACGATAAAGCAAAACACAAGAATAAGAGCAGATACAATAAAATAGTAACAATTTAGAAGTAAAATAAAGATCCAATAGATAGCCAGGGAGGACACAGAAGTTACATAAAATAAAACACAAAAAATCAGTAGAGACTGACAATATAAATGTAAAATAAAAAATAATAAGAAAAATAATAATCATAAAAAAAAATGATCTTGAAGATAATTAGCTTAGTAATGGTTAATTAACAGGGTAATAAAAAGCCCTAGGTTTAGTGACAAGGGGATTAACTAAGAACAATTAATTAAGAGTATAAAACAGGCAAAGATGACAAACAAAAAATAAAGTAAAAATTAAAATAAAAATAAAAATAAACACCTTTGGAAAGGAAAGGCAGAGCTTAAGTACACTTTGGTTGTATGTGAGACTACAAATTATGTTCTGGTTATTCAGCTGATATCCCACAGTCATCCAGGAAAGAAGTGAGGTGTGCTTCAGTGGTTATGACATAAGTTTTTCCAGAGTCAGTCTTCCTAGCTATTATTTTACCATCGTGCACAAGTTAGGTTAGGTTAGGTTAGTTAAGTTAGGATAGGTAAGTTAGGTTAGGTAAGTTAGGTTAGGTTAGCTTAGTTAAGTTAGGATAGGTAAGTTAGGTTAGGTAAGTTAGGTGGTTAGGGTTAGTTAGGTTAGGTTATGTAAGTTAGGTTAGGTTTAGGAACGTTATGTTAACTAAGTAACATTGGGTGGGGAGGATAGGTTTAAGCAGTGTTGTACAGAGAACAGTTTTAAAGGTAAAGTGTCTAAGAAAATATATTTTAACAGAAGTGCAAGTTTGATAGGAAAAGCTGAACTAGTTACATTTTGGAGAGAAATTTTATGCCTGAAGATGTCTTAGAGAACAACATTGATGTCTTAAAGTATAACTTGTTGGAAGAAGGAGGGTTTCTCTGATGCACGAAGGCGTCTTAGAGAACAACGTTTGATGAACGAAAGTGAGTTACAGATTACTTTGATGACTCTGAGATTAACTTTGATGAACGAAAGTGTCTTAGAGAACCACTTTTGATGAACGAAGGTGAGTTAGATATTACCTTTGATGACTCTGAGATTAACTTTTGGTAGCTCTGAGAATAACTTTGATTACTTTGAGAATACCTTGATGACTCTGAGATTAACTTTGATGTCTTAGAGAACAACTTTGATGACTTAGAGAATGACTATGATGAACGAAGGTGAGTTAGAGATTACCTTTGATGACTATGATGAACGAAGGTGAGTTAGAGATTACCTTTGATGACTCTGAGAATATCTTTGATGACTTTGAGAAAGACTTTTGAGAACATGAGTAGTATTTTTTGATAGCTCAGAGAATAACTTTTGATGTCTTATAGAACAACTTTTGATGAGCGAGAGTGAGTTAGAGATTACCTTAGATGACTCTGAGAATACCTTTGAGGACTCTGGCAACACCTATGATGACTCTGAGAATAACTTTTGGTAGCTCTGAGAATAAGTTTTGACGACTCTGGTGTCACCGAGAATAACTTTGATGTCTCTGAGAATAACTTTAGTTGTGTCTCTGGGAATAACTTTGATGAACAAAGATATCTTAGAAAGCTTCTCTGATGAACGAAAGGTTACTTAGAGATTAACTTGATGACTGTATTTAACTTTTTGATGGCTCTGAGGACAGCTTTGTTGAATGAGGATGTCTCAGAAAGCTTCTCTGAATAACGAAGGTGACTTAACTTTGATGACTGAGATTAACTTTAGAAGTTTCTGAGAATAACTTTAGATATCTCTGACAATAACTTTGATGGACGAAGATGTCTTAGAAAGCATCTCTGACGAACGAAAGGTTACTTAGCGAATAACTTTTATGATGTAGAGAACAACTTTGATGATCGAGATTAACTTTAGATGTCTCTGAGAATAAGTTTGATGAAGGAAGATATCTTACAGAGCAACTTTGATGTCTCGAAGAATAACTTTGACATTTCGAGAGGTGTCTTTGAAGTCTTAAAGGATGTCTTTGATGTCTCAAAGGATGTCTTTGAGTGCAACTTTGATGTCTTTGAGTAAGTCCTTGATATCTCGAAGAATGTCTTCGACTATATTTCTTACTTAACGACATATAATTTTAGTTACGAAAGTGCTGAAAAGTTACATTTGACTATTTTTTAGCTAAGTGAAAGGTTACTTTAGTTAAGAACAGTGTTGGAAAGAGTCTACACTTGACTATTTTCAGTTGATTGATGATGGATAAAGTTAGTTATGAATAGTATTGGAAAGTTTCCTTTGACAATTTTTTAGTTAAGAGAAAAGCCATTTTAGTTAAGAACGGTGTTGAACGAGGCTAATCCTGACTATTTTTAGTTGATTGGATAATAAGTTTAGTTGAGAAATGACGAAAGTGACTGTTTTTAGTTGATTGACGAAAGATTTTTAGTTAAGGAACGTTAAATAACATGTAAGGGAATGAACAGAGAGAACATATGGGGAACATGGCAAAGACCACAGAAATCATGTAAAAAAGTTGATGAATACAGTGAACATACTGGGAATATGAACTTACAGAGAACATGAAAACATGATAAGGAGAATTGGGAATACAAAGAATGAACAATGAACTTGTGAAGAACATAGAGAATATGACAAAGAATGTAGAAATGTACTTGTACAAGAATGTACTTGAGATTTATGATGTTTCGTTGAACATGCACTTCATTGCATAGCAGTCTGTAGGATGCACACCTGATTGTGATCAGAGTGGTTTCTTGCAATGTTTCCTCTTAAAATAGTAGCCTATTTTACTGTTTGAAGAAATGTAATAATTGGGCCCAGTGTTGTATCGAGGTATTGAAACAAAGCTTAGTTACGTGTGATATTACACTGGTTGTTTTAAATATGTTTACAGGTTTCAGCCTATTTTAGATTTTCCCATATTGATGCTGGATGTTGGTTAATGCCCCAAGAAGTGCATGTTGTGACTCGAGCTGTGCAGTTTAACCATGTAAGTGAAGGTGATAAACGATGTGATCTTGTGAGGAACATGAACTTGTAGAGGAACATGAATATTGACAAAGAACACAAAAATATGGAAGACAGCATGAAAATTGAGTATAAACGTTGTAAAGAGAACATGTGATGAACATGAAATATGACTAGAATTTGTAGAGAACATCATGAGACTAAGAGAAAGATCGCAGAAAAAAATGGAGATACATGTGAAAATATGAACTGAATGGGCTAGGAACATTTGAAGAACGTGAAGAACGTGAAGTGAACACGGAAAACATTTGATGAGAATACGAAGAACACAGTGAATATAGAGAAAATATGCAAATACAGTACGATTATTGAAGGTTTGGATAAGTTGGGGATGAGAAGGTAAGGGAGGGAAAAGGTAAGGTGCGATTTTTGACCGTGTGATTATTGCTTACTTGGGTAAACAAAAAGTACTGAAGGTAAGGTGTTATATGACCGTGTGAATATTATATAGCTGAGTACGAAAAGGGTATTAAAGGCAGTGATGTTACTTTGATAGACTGGAGAGGGGCTTGATCTGAAATAATTTGATGAACATTAAACTACGGTGGAGGACATGAGCTGAAACTCGGTTAATGTCTTGATTTATTTTACTACGTTAGAAATATAGTGATCTTAAATTTCTGGGGAAATGGTCTGATAATAAAGAACATGTACAAATGAACAAAGGTGGGGGACGTGAGCTAGAGTTTGGTAACTGTTCGGAACTATTTTACTATGTCTGAAAATATGGCAGTTACAAATTTCAGGGAAAATTAGTCTGTTACTAAAGAACTTGTACAATGAACTACGGTGGGGGACATGAGCTGGAGTTCAGTAACTGACTTGATCTTATTTACTGTGTCTAAAATACAGCAGGTTTAAATTTCAGGGAAATTGATTAGGTATTACCGAAGATATAAGAGGGAACAAAGACTGAGGACAGGAGCTAGAACTTGGTATTTGTTCGGATCTTATTTACTACATCTGAAATATGACTATTAGCAGTGAAAATGTGGTGTCTAAAAAATTTTGGTCTTCAATTGGACTCTGATTAATTTCGATCATGAACTGGACTCTGAATATTTTTGGCACAAAGTGGACTCTGACGAATTTTCGGTATAAAACGGACTCTGATGAAAATTGGTTTGAAAATGGACTCTGTCTAATTTTCACAGATTATAGGACTCTGAATTTTTTTCAGGTACAAACGGAACTCTGAATAAATAAGTAACTCTGGTAATAATAAGTAATTTAGGTTAACAACTAGACTCTGATGAATTTCTGTCGTTAATTGGAGTCTGATTATTTTTGGGTATAAACTGGAACTCTGAATAATTTTCGATCTTTACTGGACTCTGGCTAATTTTCGTAGATTACAGGACTCTGAATATTTTCTGGCACAAACTGGGCTCTGAAGAATTTTGCTCACAAAGTGGACTCTGAAGAATTTAGGGTAACATCAGGACTGTTAATTTTCAGGGTAAAACTTGACTCTGATTATTTTCAGTCATAAACTGAACTCTGATGAAGTTTGAGCTTTAAACTGTCTCTTGACTATTTTTGGGGGGTCTTTACAGGTGAAACAGCTGTAAATGGTTATAAAACTTAGTCATGACTAAGATGTCTTTTTTCCTTAACAAAATGGTTAAGACACTATTCTCTGAAAATGTTTTTTTTTTTACAAAATTTGGTCATAAACATATAAATAAACTTCTATGATTATTTGAAACTCTGAAATATTTTCTTAAAACTGAACTCTGAAAAAATTGAATTTTCCCCATAAGAACTGTTAACAAACTTCTATGAAATTATTTTCCTCATAAGAACTCTTAACAAACTTTTATGAACATATTTTCAGAAAATGGTATTTGAAAAATACGCGGTTGTGAAAACTGGTAAAATAGCACTTCTAGGTGAACACATGTAGGTGAGCACTTGTAGATGAGCACATGTAGGTGAGCAGATGTAAGTGAGCACATCTAGGTGAACACATGAAGGTGAGCACATGTTGGTGAGCACATGTAGGTGAACACATCTAGGTGACCACATGTAGGTGAGCACATGTAGGTGAGCACAACTAGGTGAGCAGATCTAGGTGAGCACATGAAGGCAAGCACTTCTAGGTTGATACCTGGTTGATGGGGTTCTGGGAGTTCTTCTACTCCCCAAGCCCGGCTTGGGGCCAAACTTGACTTGTGAGAGTTTGGTCCACCAGGCTGTTGCTTGGATCGGCCCGCAGGCCCACATACCCACCACAGCCCGGTTGGTCCGGCACTCCTTGAAGGAAACAATCTAGTTTCCTCTTGAAGATGTCCACGGTTGTTCCTGTAATATTTCTGATGCTCGCTGGTAGGACGTTGAACAACCGTGGACCTCTGATGTTCATACAGTGTTCTCTGATTGTGCCTGTTACGACCCTGGGTTCCTCAAATGGAAGCCAGAGGTCAAAATTGAACTAAATAAGCTACGTTAGATTAGCAAGACGCAAGTCGATGTGTCTCTGTTCGTATCTTCTCTGCCAAACGTAGGACGAATCTTGTTGCTCACAAGCATTCAAACTCTTGAGCTTGTTGTGAATTAAGTATAACATTGTTATAAGATTAACTATCCTGAGAATGAGGCAAGTAACAATATGTTGCATAGGGGAAGATTTTTAATGTGCTTAGCTGCACGATCAATTAGGCTCCTCCCGGCACCACCACAATGGGGGAGGCCTGTGCTGGTCGCTGGGAGCGTTCTTCTCTGGCTGGCGTTCATGGTGTCGAGACCTACTCTGTGGCTGCACCTCTCCTCTCCTCCCTTCTCCTCTTACTTATTTCCCTTACCTTAAGTTCCTGTACCATTAAGTTAAGTACGGTGTGTTTTAAGTGTGCCTACTCTGGTAATAACGATTGGTGAGACCTGTGGGTAGTATTTGCCAGTGTTTTGGGTACCCCTAAGTGTTGTGTTTTTGTTTTAGGGTACCACGTGGTCTCACTACCCTAAGGGGGATCTGACCGGAACTATGAGAGTTGTTGTAGGGTATTCATAATTTATTATCCTGATACATGTGAAAGGTGCTGCAACTAGGCCAAGTTTCAGCATCTCAGCCTAAATAGAGAAGGAGAAAAAAAAAATTATACAATTTTTCAACAATGTTCAATTGCTTTCACAGCCCACAATTGTGAACCAAAATCATTTTTACGACACTCAGCTATGACCTTACTATATAATAAAGATTTGCACCAAGGATTTTTATCCCAGATGTATTTAGTGCAATAATACAGATTTTAAAAAGTTTCCCAAAAACGTATGCAACAAAATGAAGTGTATCATTATTTATAAAATCAATAAATCTACGTAGATAAGAAAAGCTACATGTGTTTTCAGAGGCGTAAACTCTACATATAATGTGCAAGTTTCATGTAAATTGAATAATAAATAAAGGCTGTGAGGGCAGATCTAGTTGTAAAAGTTGGAGTGGCGTAGCGCGCCGCGACAAGTTACTCTACTCGCGGTCACGATCTTCACTCGTGACAATGCGTGATTTACGCATTGCGGCCAGCTCGTACCTTCTATGGAGAGCTCGCATGCATATAGCTTTCAATGCTTTTCTCTTGTTCGTTTGGTAAGTCATATTGCAGTACAAATAGCAAAAATAGCATGAGTTCTGGGAGATATTGTGAGAGCGCGTCAGCGATACATCCACTTCCTAAGGGACACACACAGTGACTGAGGGGCTGAGCCACGAATCCCACCCTCTCTCACACGAGACTGTTGCCAATGAGTGAGTTTATATTCATTTTATGCATAACATGTTATTTTCAACGCTATTATGAAATATTAGACTTCTACAACGTAAGATACAATACTCCGTGGCGCACCCATGCCGCGAGGACCAGATTCACGAAAGTTGCAACGGGAAATTTGACTCTAATTACGTTATTTTTCAAGATAACATAAAACGGTTTGCACCACAGTGTTGCCAGAACGTTGTAGTATTTTTCGTTATTTTTCGTAAATATTCCATTTTTCTTCGGATTTTCGGCACTTGGCCCCTAAGCTGCATCCAGCTTCAGTGCTTATCCAGTAGTACTTTACCCTAGCTTTCACAGTGTAAACCTTGTATCCTGTCTATGTGGATCAAGGCTTTTAACTTAAGATAGTGTGGTAAAGTAATTATTATTATTGTTATTGATGTGAGTGTATATGGGGGATTGTTAAGGGGTTAATAAATAAGTAAGTTAGAACGGAGTATCCCTACTTCCTGTGTGGGAGTGCAATGATCAACCTCTAGTCTGACATGGTCTAGTAGCAAGTTATTATTACTGTGGATAGTTTATTTTGGGGGCCGGGCCTTTTAGTTCTCCCATATTTGATAACTCTGTATTCTAACTACCCTTACCCCTTAATAGTACCAGTTCCCCCACAGCAAGCCCACCATTTTCATAACAGTGCCCATGGAACTTTTGCTCTTCACTGGTGCTATTCTGCATTTTCTTCCATGTCGTTCACTCCAGTATGTTGTTATTTTACTGTGCAGATTTGGAACCTGGCCCTCCAGTATTTTCCATGTGTATATTATTTGGTATCTCTCTCGTCTCCTTTCTAGTGAGTACATTTGGAGAGCTTTGAGACGATCCCAATAATTTAGGTGCTTTATCTCGTCTTTGCGTGCCGTATATTTTCTCTGTATTCCCTCAATTTCAGCTATCTCTCCTGCTCTGAAGGTGGAAGTGAGTACTGAGCAGTACTCAAGACGGGACAACACAAGTGATTTGAAGAGTACAACCATTGTGATGGGATCTCTGGACAAGAAGGTTTTCATAATCCATCTTATCATTTTTCTGGCTGACGCAATACTTGCTTGGTTATGCTCCGCAAACGTTAGGTCGTCGGGCATCATTATTCCCAAATCCTTGACATGCTGTTTTCCTTGTGGGAACCGACCTGTGAGATTTATATTTATTTAATTTATATGAATTTATATTGAATTTATATTTACGTTAATTTATATATTTCGATAGCAATTGGTATGATGTTAAGTGGACTGTATTTCTGCAATAATCTCACAAATCGATCCATACTCATTAGGGGGTTTATATTGAATTTATATATATGCAACCAATCAAACTACAGTATTAAACTACATATATTAGTATACATTGAGGAGGTTCCTTATCTCATTGTACAACAGGCTTAGTCCACCAGGTATAACTAGGATGTAGACACCAAATTATACTCGTGTGAGGCAGCTTCCATCACCCAGTAACTGATATACCAAGCTTGCTTCCTCTTCTTGTTCCTGTCAAAGGGCACTAGCTGTAAAACCAGAATCCTAATATATGACAGCTATATCAGAGAAAACACTGTATATTATATATGATAAGGACCAAGGCTTAATTACCTTTAGTATGAGGCGAGTTTGCATTCTAACTGGTTCGCCCAATATCTACCTAACATTAATGGCCAAAAATGATTAGATAAACGGGTTTCGGTAGAACACTTCCCTTGACAGCGTGTTGATGATGGAAGACCACTACTCTGATCTTCACACTTCGTCCAAGAGAAATGATAGGAGACGAATTTGCTCCCTGCGCCTCTGGTCTTAACAACAATGGCTGACCCTTCCTCCTCACTGACGCCTTGGCACTTTGTCTAGATGTTAGTAACTGATTGAAGGGTCACATTTACTTTATTTTGATACTGATAATTAAGTTAATTCAAATGAAATGTTTTCATGATGGTAAAAGTCCAAAGACTAATGTATTTAAGAATAATTCCAACACAATAGTTGGTGGTTTTTAATAGTATGTGGCAATGATATCCCGTTTTCAATTGACGGAAAATTCCACTACAAGCTACATTTTCTATGGGTTAACTTGTGTATACAACGCAGCAGCAATATTATCTGCAATTGCATGTAATATTATTAAATGGTGTCGGATTTTCCGACATTCCTTCCATGGGCAGATTCGATTGTGTTTTGTACCCTGTATTATGTTTAAGATCCTTATTTTTGCCGCATCTGAGTACCTGGAATTTATCACCGTTAAAAATCATGTTATTTTCTGCTGCCCAATCGAAAACTTTGTAAATATCTGTTTGTAGTTTATCAGTGTCTTCAGCAGAGGTAATTTTCATGCTGATTTTTGTATCATCTGCAAAGGATGACACGAAGCTGTGACTTGTGTTTTTGTCTATATCTGATATGAGAATAAAGAACAGCAGAGATGCAAGGACTGTACCTTGAGGTACAGAGCTTTTAACTGCGCTCGGACTCGATTTTACTTGATTGACTGTTACTCTTTGTGTTCTGTTTGACAGAAAACTGTGTATCCAGCGTCCTACTTTACCAGTTATACCCATTGACGTCATTTTGTGTGCAATCACTCCATGGTCACATTTGTCGAATGCCTATGCAAAATCTGTGTATACGACATCTGCATTAGCACAGGTGAGCATGTGAGGTGAACTGCAGGTGAGCACATCAAGGTGAACACATGAAGGTGAGCACATGTAGGTGAGCACACGTAGGTAAACACAACTAGGTGACCACATCTAGGTGAAAACATGTAGGTGAGCACATCTAGGCGAACACATGAAGGTGAGCACTTGTAGGTGAGCACATGTAGGTGAGAACATGTAGGTGAACACATCTAGTTGAGCACATCTAGGTAAGCACATCTAGGTGAGCACATGTAGGTGAGTACATCTAGGTAAGCACATCTAGGTAAGCACATGTAGGTGAGTACATCTAGGTAAGCACATCTATGTGAGCACTTCTAGGTGAGCACATCTAGGAGAGCACATCTTAATGAGCACATCTAGGTGAGCACTTCTAGGTGAGCACATCTAGGTGAGCACATCTAGGTGAACACGTTTTGTACGGCGTTTCCGTTATTATATTTTCAATTTTTCCGTAGCGCATGAGCTGGAACTTATCCTCGTTAAACACCATATTATTTTCTGTAACCCATAGAAAGACCTGATCTACATCTGATTGGAGGTTTGCCGTGTCCTCTATGTTGCCAACTCTCATGAAAATCCTAGTGTCATCTGCAAAGGATGATACAGTGCTATAGGTTGTGTTCTTGTGTATGTTCGATATGAGGATGAGAAAAAGTACTGGAGCAAGCGCAGTACCCTGGGGGACTGAGCTCTTCACGGTTGATGAGCTGGATTTTATTTTGTTGACTATTACACATTGGGTTCTGTTAGTCAGGAAATTGTAGATCCATCTGCCTATTTTCCCGGTAATTCCTTTTGAACGCATTTTATGTGCAATAACACCATGGTCACATTTATCAAAAGCTTTTGCGAATTCTGTGTAAATTACATCTGTGTAATTGAGTACAGGTGAGTACATCTAAGTGAACACATCTAGGTGAACACTTGAAGGTGAGCACTTCTAGGTGAGCATATGTAGGTGAGCACATCTAGGTGAGAAAATGTAAATAAGCCCCTCTAGGTGAGCACATCTAGGTGAAAACATGTAGGTGAGCACTTCTAGGTGAACACATGAAGGTAAGCACTTTTAGGTGAGCACATCTAGGTAAACTCATGTAGGTGAGCACTTCTAGGTGAGCATTTCTAGGTGAGCACATCTAGGTGAGCACTTCTAGGGGAGCACATCTAGGTGAGCACATCTAGGTGAGCCCATGTAGGTGAACACATGTAAATGAGCACTTGTAGGTGAGCACTTCTGGCTGAGCACTTTTAGGTGAGCACATGTAGGTGAGCATATCTAGGTGAACACATCCAGGTGAACACATCTAGATGCACATTTGTAGGTGAACACATGTAGGTGAGCACTTCTTGGTGAGCACATGTAGGTGAGCACTTCTTGGTGAGCACATCTAGGTGAACACATGTAGGTGAGCATTTCTAGATGAGCACATGTAGGTGAGCACATGTAGATGAGCACATGTAGGTGAACACATCTAGGTGAGCACATGTAGGTGAACACATCTAGGTGAACACATGTAGGTGAACACATCTAGGTGAACACATGTAGGTGAGAACTTCTAGGTGAGCACTTCCAGGTGAACACATGTAGGTGAGCATTTCTGGGTGAGCACATGTAGGCGAGCACTTCTAGGTGAGCACTTCTAGGTGAAAACATGAAGGTGAGCACATGTAGGTTAGCATTTCTAGGTGAGCACATCTAGGTGAACACATGAAGGTGAGCACATGTAGGTGAGCACATTTAGGTGAACACATCTAGGTGAAGACATGTAGGTGAACACTTTTAGGTGAGCGCATGTAGGTGAGCACATGTAGGTGAGCACTTCGAGGTGAACACATCTAGGTGAGCACATGTAGGTGAGCTCATCAAGGAAAGCACATTTAGGTGAGCACATGTAGGTGAGAACATGTAGGTGAACACATCTAGTTGAGCACATCTAGGTAAGCACATCTAGGTGAGCACATGTAGGTGAGTACATCTAGGTAAGCACATCTAGGTAAGCACATGTAGGTGAGTACATCTAGGTAAGCACATCTATGTGAGCACTTCTAGGTGAGCACATCTAGGAGAGCACATCTTAATGAGCACATCTAGGTGAGCACTTCTAGGTGAGCACATCTAGGTGAGCACATCTAGGTGAGCACATCTAGGTGAACACATGTAGGTGAGAACTTCTAGGTGAGCATATGTAGGTGAACACATGTAGGTGTACACATGTAAGTGAGCACTTCTAGGTTAACACATGTAGTGGAACACATGTAGGTAAGCACTTCTAGGTGAGCACATGTAGGTGAAAACATATAGGTGAACACATCTAGGTGAACAAATGTAGGTGAGCACTTCTAGGTGAGCACATCTAGGTGGTTACCTACCTTGAGGTGCTTCCGGGGCTTAGCGTCCCTGCGGCCCGGTCGTCGACCAGGCCTCATGGTTGCTGGACTGATCAACCAGGCTGTTAGACGCGGCTGCTCGCAGCCTGACGTATGAGTCACAGCCTGGTTGATCAGGTATCCTTTGGAGGTGCTTATCCAGTTCTCTCTTGAACACTGTGAGGGGTCGGCCAGTTATGCCCCTTATGTGTAGTGGAAGCGTGTTGAACAGTCTCGGGCCTCTGATGTTGATAGAGTTCTCTCTCAGAGTACCTGTTGCACCTCTGCTTTTAACGGGGGTATTCTGCACTTCCTGCCATGTCTTCTGGTCTCATGTGATATTATTTCTGTGTGCAGGTTTTGGGACGAGCCCCTCAATTATTTTCCACGTGTAAATTATTATGTATCTCTCCCGCTTGCGCTCAAGGGAGTACAGATTTAAGCTCTTTAGTTGGTCCCAGTAATTTAGATGTTTTACTGAGTGGATTCTAGCAGTAAAGGATCTCTGCACGCTCTCCAGGTCAGCAATTTCTCCAGCTTTGAAAGGGGCTGTCATTGTGCAGCAGTACTCCACTCTAGAGAGCACAAGCGTTTTGAAAAGTATCATCATCGATATAGCATCTCTAGTGTGAAATGTTCTTGTTATCCAACCTGTCATTTTTCTTGCAGTTGTGACGGCTACTTTATTGTGTTCTTTAAAGGTAAGGTCTTCCGACATGAGTACACCCAGATCCTTTACATTTCCTTTTCGTTCTATGTTATGATTTGCCTGAGTTTTGTACGTAGTTTCCGTTATTATATTTTCAATTTTTCCGTAGCGCATGAGCTGGAACTTATCCTCGTTAAACACCATATTATTTTCTGTAACCCATAGAAAGACCTGATCTACATCTGATTGGAGGTTTGCCGTGTCCTCTATGTTGCCAACTCTCATGAAAATCCTAGTGTCATCTGCAAAGGATGATACAGTGCTATAGGTTGTGTTCTTGTCTATGTTAGATATGAGGATGAGAAAAAGTACTGGAGCAAGCGCAGTACCCTGGGGGACTGAGCTCTTCACGGTTGATGAGCTGGATTTTATTTTGTTGACTATTACACATTGGGTTCTGTTAGTCAGGAAATTGTAGATCCATCTGCCTATTTTCCCGGTAATTCCTTTTGAACGCATTTTATGTGCAATAACACCATGGTCACATTTATCAAAAGCTTTTGCGAATTCTGTGTAAATTACATCTGTATAATTGAGTACAGGTGAGTACATCTAAGTGAACACATCTAGGTGAACACTTGAAGGTGAGCACTTCTAGGTGAGCATATGTAGGTGAGCACATCTAGGTGAGAAAATGTAAATAAGCCCCTCTAGGTGAGCACATCTAGGTGAAAACATGTAGGTGAGCACTTCTAGGTGAACACATGAAGGTAAGCACTTTTAGGTGAGCACATCTAGGTAAACTCATGTAGGTGAGCACTTCTAGGTGAGCATTTCTAGGTGAGCACTTCTAGGTGAGCACTTGTAGGTGAGCACATGTAGGTGAGCACTTGTAGGTGAGCACATGTAGGTGAGCATATATAGGTGAACACATCTAGATGCACATTTGTAGGTGAACACATGTAGGTGAGCACTTCTTGGTGAGCACATGTAGGTGAGCACTTCTTGGTGAGCACTTCTAGGTGAGCACTTGTAGGTGAGCACATGTAGGTGAGCACATCTAGGTGAGCACTTCTAGAGGAGCACATCTAGGTGAGCACATCTAGGTGAGCCCATGTAGGTGAACACATGTAAATGAGCACTTCTGGCTGAGCACTTTTAGGTGAGCACATGTAGGTGAGCACATGTAGGTGAGCACATCTAGGTGAACACATCCAGGTGAACACATCTAGATGCACATTTGTAGGTGAACACATGTAGGTGAGCACTTCTTGGTGAGCACATGTAGGTGAGCACTTCTTGGTGAGCACATGTAGGTGAGCACTTCTTGGTGAGCACATCTAGGTGAACACATGTAGGTGAGCATTTCTAGATGAGCACATGTAGGTGAGCACATGTAGGTGAGCACATGTAGGTGAGCACATGTAGGTGAGCACATGTAAGTGAGCACATGTAGGTGAACACATCTAGGTGAACACATCTAGGTGAACACATGTAGGTGAACACATGTAGGTGAGCACATGTAGGTGAACACATCTAGGTGAACACATGTAGGTGAGAACTTCTTGGTGAGCACTTCCAGGTGAACACATGTAGGTGAGCATTTCTGGGTGAGCACATGTAGGCGAGCACTTCTAGGTGAGCACATCTAGGTGAAAACATGAAGGTGAGCACATGTAGGTTAGCATTTCTAGGTGAGCACATCTAGGTGAAGACATGAAGGTGAGCACATGTAGGTGAGCACATTTAGGTGAACACATCTAGGTGAAGACATGTAGGTGAACACTTTTAGGTGAGCGCATGTAGGTGAGCACATGTAGATGAGCACTTCGAGGTGAACACATCTAGGTGAGCACATGTAGGTGAGCTCATCAAGGAGAACACATCTAGGTGAGCACATGTAGGTGAGCACATCTTGGTGAACACATGTAGGTGAGCACATCTAGGTGAGCACATCTAGGTGAGCACATATGGTGAACACATGTAAGTGAGGACATGTAGGTGAACACATCTAGGTGAGCACATCTAGGTGATCACATCTAGGTGAGCACATATGGTGAACACATGTAGGTGAACACATGTAGGTGAACACATGTAGGTGAACACATCTAGGTGAGCACATCTAGGTGATGCCATCTAGGTGAGCACATATGGTGAACACATGTAGGTGAACACATCTAGGTGTGCACATCTAGGTGAGCA
This sequence comes from Procambarus clarkii, assembly GCF_040958095.1. Taxonomy (NCBI): domain Eukaryota; kingdom Metazoa; phylum Arthropoda; class Malacostraca; order Decapoda; family Cambaridae; genus Procambarus; species Procambarus clarkii. The sequence goes on from NC_091150.1 coordinate 13,044,186, forward strand.
CATCTAAGTGAGCACATCTAAGTGAGCACATCTAGGTGAATACATGTAGGTGAACACATGTAGGTGAACACATCTGACTTGAGTGCTGACTTGGCTGTCAGGGAAGGCACAAGTATAGGACGACGGTCCGCGAATTAGTTCAATATTTACGTACCAGTGAGCCCAAAACATAGTTTTTGGTCATATGAAGAGTACAGCAACGCAGTGATAACGCATCATAGTGAATTCTTATAACGTTGGATAAAAAAAAAATGAAAAAGAACGAGATTGTGGCAAGGCACCTGCAGTGGGCTGAGAATGAAAGAATTTGGACCACCACGTGGCGAGGAGCTCTGGCCTACAGGGACGTCAACAATTAAGGCAGACATCGTTTCATAAATCACCTAATTGTGCTGTGGGGTGCTTACTTGGAGGTGAGTGCCTCTCAAAGTCAGTCATACAAGGTGTACAGTGTTTTTTACATAATAATTAGCTTTGGACTTAAGTTAAAATACGAACAAATAGCTTGAGAGTCTCAGCTTGGTACTAGTTTTTTCGCACCTGTGTGTTACATTACACCGCCACTGACTAGTCCCCCCCCCTCCTCACCATAACATGCCAGTGTAAACATTCACACACACAAGGCCAAAGCTAGAATATGCAGCGGTTGTGTGGTGCCCATATCTTAAGGAGCACATCAACAAACTGGAAAAGATGCAAAGACATGCTTCTAAGTGGCTCCCAGAACTAAAGGGCAAGAGGCATTAAATATGCCAAAACAAGAAGACAGAAGAAAAAGAGGTAATATGATCACTACATACAAAATAGTAACAGGAATTCATAAAATCGATAGGGAAGATTTCCTGAGACCTGGAACTTTAAGAACAAGAGGTCATAGATTTAAACTAGCTAAAAACAGATGCCGAAGAAATACAAGAAAATTCACTTTCGCAAACAGAGTGGTAGACGGATGGAACAAGTTAGGTGAGAAGGTGGTGGAGGCAAAGACCATCAGGAGTTTCAAAGCGTTATATGACAAAGAGTGCTGGGAAGACGGGACACCACGAGCGTATATCTCATCCTGTAACTACACTTAGGTAATTACACACAATCACGCACGCACTTACAAACCAGCCTACAGCCAACCTCACCCCTGGGACTGACCTTCCGTCCCTCACCCACCTGATTGCCCTTTTTCCTCTCTCCCCCGCTCTGCCAATCTCCCTCTCTCCCTCGCTCTCTCTCTCCAACCCGCTCTCACACAAGACAGCACATATATGACTTAATGCTTAAAGTCTATATATTTAATAAGAATTAGTACATGTGGTATATTCCAAGTTACATTTTTTTTAAGGCCCAAACTCTTCCTCACGTACCAATTTACGTCTCACAGTACCCGTCCATCGCTGTAGACAGCAGAATAGTCGTGATTGGTTCAATTATAATGAAAAATTGTAGTTTTCAGGTCCCATATGGGTTGTGAAATTTACCTACTGTTGTCCAGGCTCTAGGAATATTACAGATCAGCTACATCCTATTGAAGATTCGTAGTTTTGTTTTGAGAAATATTAATTTCTTCTGAGTAAATTATAATAAGCACTATAAATTATTACATAAAATAATAGAGCTTCACCAATCAACATTATATACACTAGTTTGTGCTTTTAAAATCTTTAAAGAATGTATTGTAGGAACGTCAACAGAAAACGATATTACGTTGGAATGTCTATGGGATAGACTACTGCAAACAGGATAGTATAGCGTCTATTACCTACTGTAGGATGAGTATAGGGTCCACTACCACCTGTTAGGTGGGTAAGGGGTCCATACCACTTGTAGGATGGGTCTGGGCCCAACAACTGCCCATGGGATAGGTATGAGGTCCACTACCGCCTACTGGATGGGTATATGATCCGCTATCACACACAGGATGTGTATGGCGTCCACTACCGCCTGCATGATGGGTATGGGGTCTACTACAGCCCACAGGATGGGTTTGGGGTTCACTATCATCTACAGGATGGGTATGGGGTCTACTACTGCCCACAGGATGGGTATGGGGTCTACTACTGCCCACAGGATGGGTTTTGGGTTCGCTATCATCTACAGGATGAGTATGGGGTCTACTACTGCCCACACGATGGGTTTGGGGTCCACTATCATCTTCAGGATGAGTATGGGGTCCACTACTGCCCACTGGATTGGTATATGTTCTAATTTCGTTCAAAGGATGTGTGTGGCGTCCACTATACCGCCCACAGGATGTGTGTGGCGTCCACTATACCGCCCACAGGATGTGTGTGGCGTCCACTATACCGCCCACAGGATGTGTGTGGCGTCCACTATATCGCCCACAGGATGTGTGTGGCGTCCACTATACCGCCCACAGGATGTGTGTGGCGTCCACTATACCGCCCACAGGATGGGTATGGCCTCCATTGCCGCCCACAGCATGAGTATAGGGTCCAGTTCCGTCCACGGAATGGGTATATGGTTAACTACCGCCGACAGGTTGGGTATATCGTCTACTACCGCCCACAGGATGGGTATGGGGTTAACTATTGGCATTGGCATTAACTGTTGGCATTCTTTCTAAGATCAGATATTATGTACCCCGCCCTGCCCTGGTGACACTCTATTACTCCCTCATCTATCCTCATCTCAACTATGGTATATGTGCTTGGGGTTCTACTACCCAAAATCATTTACGTCCTCTAATTACTCAACACAAAGCTGCTATTAGGACAATATCCAACTCTGGCCCCAGACATCACTCGGCACCCCTACTCAAATCTCTGAATATGTTAGATATTTAGTCACTGCACATTCTCTCATGTGTATTATACATATATAAAACGCTGAACTGTAATGCCAATCCTGACCTCAAAAGCTTCATTGAAGGTTGTAACAGAACCCATGAGCACCACACCAGAAATAAATACAGTTTTGATATTCCAAGAGTACGACTTAATCAAACTAGAAATGCTCTACAAATGAAGGGACCCAGAATGTGGAATGACCTTCCCAATCATGTTAAAGACTGTACCTCTCTCAACCAGTTTAAGATAAAAACTAAGCATTACCTAATAAATTCCCTGTAACCTACCTTACCCCTATATTGTCAACCCATGTCTGTTTTTTTTAAACAATGCTGTTTGTCGACCTAATTGTATTTGTGCTGCTTTTTCTGTCATGTTCCCCCTTTTTTTATTTTTATTTGTTCTCAACACATTTTATACTTTAATCTCAATTAGTATTAAGTATTAGTCTTTAACGTTTTTCCTGCCCTTTCCTGCCCGTTTAGCTAAGCAAATAACAATCTTTTGACGCTAGTTACACAATTATTAATGTTATATGTACATGCACACATACTCATACATATATGTACATATATATACATATACATATATACACTTACACATACATATTCAATCACCTTCACAAATACACACATCAATAATCTTTTGTGTCACAAGTGATTCAACAAGAGGCTCACAATAGTCACTATTCAAGGCACTTTGGATCTATGGTGAGTCAGTTACTAGTTTTGCTCCACACCCACCCAACTGAGCGGCAGGTTTACAGTCATGTGCTCCACACCCACCCAACTGGGCGGCAGGTTTACAGTCATGTGCTCCACACCCACCCAACTGGGCGGCAGCTTTACAGTCATGTGCTCCACACCAACCCAACTGGGCGGCTGCTTTACAGTCATGTGTTCCACACCCACCCAACTGGGCGGCAGCTTTACAAGTCATGTGCTCCACACCCACCCAACTTGGTGGCATCATTACAGTCATGTGTTCCACACCCACCCAACTGGGCGGCAGCTTTACAGTCATGTGGTGCACACTTACCCAACTGGGCGGCAGCTTTACTGACATGTGCTCCACACCCACCCAACTTGGCGGCATCATTACATTCATGTACTCCACACCCACCCAACTTGGCGGCATCATTACAGTCATGTGTTCCACACCCACCCAACTGGGCGGCAGCTTTACAGTCATGTGCTCCACACCCACCCAACTGGGCGGCAGCTTTACTATCATGTGCTCCACACCCACCCAACTGGGCGGCAGCTTTACAGACATGTGCTCCACACTCTCCCAACTTGGCGGCATCATTACAGTCATGTATTCCACACCCACCCAACTGGGCGGCAGCTTTACAGTCATGTGCATGCATTACCTACAGTAATCAAATTTTGGATACTTCGCTAAGATTTCGGGCAGTACATCATTATGAATGAAGTACTTACACATTTCTTGGACACTATTGATGGTGTTATCTCTGAATTCCGTGAATTTTTCGCATTCCATTATATAATGACGCAAAGTATGCGAGTAGTTCTGCTGACAGAGTTTACATTTAGTCAAATCTACATCAGTAGATGTTACAAACTCCCAGAGGTACTTGTAGCCGAGCCTAAGCCTAGCAGTGGTAACATTTAGAAGTCTGCTAATCTTACTGGATGACCTATAGACTTGCGGTACTTCCTGCATAATAGAATGAAAATAAGATGGAGGAACTGGTGGGAATTTCACTTTGCCTCAAGTCTCCGAAATTCAGTTGATGTTCCCGAATATTACTGCCCTTAGGCTGCTCAGGGGCAGTCCAAGTTGGTAATCAATTCCCTCTTTACGAGCAAAAGTCTTGGCCAACTCATCAGTTCTATCATGCATTCGTAGACCAATATGGGAAGGAATCCACAGAGGACAGACTCTGACTCCATCATTGATTATTTCATTATATTTGTGTTTAGCTTCAGATATAAGCACGTCACAGTTATGCCTGGGTGCAGCATAATCAATCAGAAACCTAATATATGAGAGATACATCATTTTTCCAATTCTCACATTTGCGTAATAGCTTGGAAGATAGCCTGCCACAGCCTTGAGAGCACGGAGCCTCTCTACATTGGCGACCCAGTCTGGCTACAACATTGCGGTACAGTAGAACCTCAAGACCAAGGTATTTGTATCTGGTAACATAGTCGAGCATCAACAAGCTCATTTGCTCTGTGCAGAGGATTAGGGTACGAGATATATGCAGCATTTTTCCCTTTGATCTTGTTAATATCCTTCCATGCCCGACTTAGTGGCGTGTGAGAATTGAGACCACGGACAAAAGTTTCCCAGTCTGTCTGCCTCAGCTCCACCATACGTTCCCTGGCCTTAGCCAGAGCCGCTTGAAAGAGTCGAAGCATTTCAGCAGTGCGGGTTCTTCTATAAGCTAGTCCAATTCTTCTGGCAGTGCGTTTTAGTGCATGCAATTTAAAATCATTAATATAATAAGCATAAGTGCTATGACCAGTGTAATTTGGGTTACGTGGCCTGGACGATGGATCAAGTGATTCTATAAACTGCTCGATAGTACCTGTGAGCTCATTGTTAAAATCTTCAACTGATGAAGGCTCAGATGAACTGCACCAATCTGACGCACGAGCAACAAAATTATCTCGTTGATCGATGGGCACAGCCAGCCTCTTCCGCTTGAACACTCCGCCGGGGAGGATAGAGCTGCCAATGCTTACAGTGGCTAATATAGCCACTGTAGTCAGAGCCAGTGTGACAACATCTTCTCCAACGACCCGTGTAATACAATCAACGCCTCCAAGGTATTGTCTAGTCCTTCTTGTTGTACTTTGCCTGACTACAATGGTTCTAGATTCTCGATCTGTTTCTCCACCAGGAAAGATCCTTCTCTCTACGAACCAAATCCAAATAAACGTGCTCCTCCAGACAACTTTATCAGCCCCCAGCTAAAATATTGTAAGACAAACTTACCTTCCATTGCATTTGAAAGTCGTACATCCTTGTCAAGTACTAACTCCATTCTCACCCTGCCAGGTACTAGAAAACCTTTAGTCTTTCACCCTGGCGATAGGAGCACCATCATACTGGTGCTCCTATCGCCAGGGAGGATACTGGAGCACCAAAATCCTGGGAGATTGGATCATACACTTCAGCTACAGTCGTCATAGAGGAGCCACTCAACATCCTGTCCTGCATGCAACCCAACGAACCATGAAATCTACTAGGTCACAACTTCATCTCCTCGGACTTCAGCATTCTTCGGTCCATGCAGTGGGAACAGTTCAACCTCAGTCTAGTACTCCACTGGGTCCTGCAGCACAACCTCAACATCCTCTAGGACCTCAACATTCTTCGGTCCCTACATCAGGAATAGTTCTCCAAACTTTGCTGAGTCCTGCATCACCATGTGAACATCTTGTATCACAATCTCCTTCGGTTCCTACTGCTAGCCAAGTTCTCTCTGTAAGGTACAAGAATGAAAGCCGTACCCTAAAGTATCGCTAACAACACCTGCTCTTATTTTCATATAAAAAGTGGAAGTGCAGGGGTCTATATAGTAATAATCACCAGTTCTAACTACATTTGTTATCATTTTATTAATTCTGATAGAATTTACCTACTTAAAATTATCTGTTAGATTAAGGACCTGCCCGAAACGCTGTGCGTACTAGTGGCTTTACAAGAGTGTAATTACTGTACTATGCTATGTATTCTCACAAACCCAATGTACCTTCTTGTATATATAAATAAATAAATAAATAAATAACATGGGACAATAACTGCACCTTGGGGTACAATTTTACAAAAAGGATTATATTTAACAAATACCAGATTTCCTCACACTTCTTAGAACAGGGGGGAGGGGGAGTGTACTTGGATCCACCACAGGATTGATACAAACAAAAAAGGGGGGGTTCCTTCTCACTCTACAACCTGGGACTTAAGGTCATTACTCTATTCTACTCCACATAGGTCACTACAAAGGGCCTTGGGTTTACAAATGGATATACAAAATAAATGTGGATAACCCCCATGTGACACACAACTGAGCACATATACCTGAATTAACAACGCACCACTCTCCCTACACACAGGCTTCCAAAAATCCTTATTTCCACAAATTCCTATCTCCAACTCATAAAGAAAAGGGGAAGCACCGCTATGAACATCTATAATACTGCACTTATCGTATTTGTTGGAGACCATCCACAACACTGGTCTGGTGCTCACTGCCTCCCTCTCCCAAGTGACTGATAGGGGCTTGTACATGTCCCTGCCTGCCTGGTTCCAAAAATGTCCCCTCCCTATACATGTCATACACATTTCCCAATACTTCATTTGTATGTCTTATAATGTTCCAGGCTGTTTTTCAACATTTAACACTGCTATTTCTCCCTACACAAGCGTCTCTCTCAATAGCACTGCTATTTCTCCCTATACAAGGGACTCTCTCCTACTTAACTGTTTTTGAACATTTAACACTGCTATTTCTACCTACACAAGGGTCTCTCTCAATAGCACTTTTATTTCTCCCTACACAAGGGTCTCTCTCTTACATAATTCCCCTTCCTGGGGGGACAAGGAGAAAATAAAAATTAAATGTAAATTTCAAGAGATTATGTAAATTTTTCTTAGTACATGGTACGTCTAACTCAATGTAAAAATTCCAAGTGGGGCTACTAGCTAGCTAACTGAAAACAACAAAGTATACTGTAACTACAGACACAAGTGGTGAGTGCTCTCCACGTGTTCAACACCGCAGGAGACACTGCAACTTACAACAAGCTTCACACCTGTAGGGTCACTCCCAGAACTGTTCCACTTGACCTGTCAGGACTCACCAGACCAACGGAGGGGAGTGTGAGGGAGGTAGGCATGCTGTAGACTTGAGCTCTTTGATCGCAGGCGTAGACATGGCTGCAACTGGTAGAACACATCTGGATTAACAATGAGAGGATGCCTCTTTGGATCCTGGATCATATCTTAGGTTTCTGACATCTGTTAGTTTGAGTAACTGGAGCCAAAACCTGGCTATCACTCAGGTGACCCACTGTCACAATAAGATGCCATACTACTGACACAGGTCTCCTCCTTGATTTGACTGTACCCTGTACCCGTGGTCTGCAAGGTGACCAAGTCGAGACATGCTAACGACTATGATGGTCACTTGACAACCATAAGGGAACTCAAAAGGGAGACTCCTGGGTACTTGACACCCAGTATTCCTTGGTTTCTTAAAACTAAAGGCCGTACTTTAACCTGTACCTTTTCATTCCGTTTCTTCAAGGTGCAGGACCATTATTCCTCATTTCTTTCTTCGTGCTTCTGCTTGTTCCTTACTTCCTCTTCTTGGTGTATGTTCATCTTTTTACAAAGACCAGCCCCATCTCTCCTCAACCTCTCTCCATGGTCTGTTCTGTCCGACTTGTCGGTGTGGCTGTCCCAGGGCTATCTGTAGGGAGTTCCACATGTTGGTCGGTGTAGACCCTCCACACTATTATGTGTCCATAAACAGGTACCAACCGTCTGTTGAGGGTCAAGACAAACCTAAGTGGGGTGAACATGGTCACAACTCAAAACATCATCCCTGAAGGGATTTACAAACCAGGTAGACCAACAACGACAAGTGCATAGAGTTATAGCGGTGCCTTACCTAACTAGCTAAACATAATATACAACAATACATATGGAAAGCAGAAATTGGCCACCTAGAGTGGATCGAGTCTGGTTTTTTATCTGGTCTGTATGGCATGGGTAGGTCTAACATGTCCACTCAGTAACTTCACCAGGGGAATCACTTTTCTCTTCTGTGGCCTCAATGGTATCCTGATTGTCTAGCTCTGCATGGAGCAAGTATAATTCTTCTTTGGTGTGGAATATTTTAAATTTATTAACATAGACCAACTTCTGCTCCCTATCATAAATGTGCCTATCAGTTACTTGGGAGAGGGGAGGCAGTGATATGTAAGAGAGAGACCCTTGTGTAGGGAGAAATATAAGTGTTAATTGTTGAAAAACAGTCTGGAACTCTGACCGCTTTCAGATGCACAGAGCATCATCTCAACAGGAAAATGTAATCTCCTAAAAAACAATGTAAACAAAATGGATAATATGGTTAAGAAAAAGCAGATACAATGCAAGAAAATATAGAGAAACAACAGTGGTAAATATAGAAAAACAACCTGGAACATTATAAGACATATAAATGAATTATTGGGAAATATGTATGACATGTATAGGGAGGGGACATTATTGGAACCAGGCAGGCAGGGACATGTGCAAGCCCCTATTAGTCACTTGGGAGAGGGAGGGAGTAAGAACCAGACCAGTGTTGTGGATGGTCTCCAACAAATACGATAAGTGCAGTATTATAGATGTTCATAGCGGTGCTTCCCCTTTTCTTTATGAGTTAGAGATAGTAATTTTTTAAAATAAGGATTTTTGGAACCCTGTGTGTAGGGAGAGTGGTGCGTAGTTAATTCAGGTGTATGTACTCAGCTGTGTGTCACAGGGGGGGGGGGATTATTCACATTTATTTTGTATATTCATTTGTAAACCCAGGCCCTTTGTAGTGACCCATGAGGAGTGGAATAGAGTAACGATTTTAAGTCCCAGGTTGTAGAGGGAGAAGGAACCTCCCCCACCCCTTTTTGTCTATATCAATCCATTGGTGGATCCAAGTACACTCCCCCTCCCCCCTGTTCTAAGAAGTGTGAGGAAATCTGGTATTTTTTAAATAAAAATTCTTTTGTAAAATTGTACCCCAAGGTGTATTTCTTGTCCCATGTAGTTAGAACTGGTGTTTATTACTATATAGATCCCTGCACTTCCATTATTTATAAGTAAGCAAGAGCAGGTGTTGTTGGCGATACTTTAGGGTACAGCTTTCAATACTATGCCTTACACCAAGTGCTAATTTGATGTGTAATTCAATAGAAAGTTACAAATTAAATCAGATCTTAAATAAGTTTTAACCACTCAAATAAAGTTGTACAACGCATTGTAACTAGCCTTACTATAACATTCGGACCTTAAACACTCACCACCACTTTACTGTAAGCAACATATGACTCATAAATACTCACCCAACAGCATACTGTAAATAACAAATGGTTTTTGTGGAGACTAAAAAATGTAGCTGTGGACTTGAGCATCCCGTTTGCTCTTCGACACATCACTGAAAATGAGGCGAGTTGCCAAAGGAATGGAAGACAGCCAATGTAGTGCCAATGTGCCAGAATGAAAGGACACAGGAGCCACTAAACTACACAGTAGCTTCATTATCCACCATTCTCAGTTAGGCGCTAGAGAAGCTTGCAAGGAAACGTCTCTTGGAATATTTAAAAAATCAAGATTTCTCTCACAGCACCAGTATGGATTCAGCTAAGGCAGATAATGCTATAAGTGTTTATAAGGGTTATGTTTAAATAAAAATGATAGAACTTACAGAAGATGGGTTAGCTGCCGTTATTTTGTTGATAATCAACAAACGTGTAACACAGTTCCATTTAGTAGGTCACCATCCCAAAATTGAAGAAAAGGATTTTATACCTAAAGGAGTGGTTGTGTTTAGGAAAGAACATATCATTGGTAGATAAATGAGGGTAATGCTGAAAGAGGAGAAATCAGCAGTGAACAGTTGCAAGTATTAAAAAACGCCAGTAGTAAACACCCACGAGATCATTTAGCGTCATTCAGATTATGATATATGTGTTACGAATCTGTGTTTGATTCTAACATTCATCATGCTAAATATGTATGTCCATTATTTCTTTTCTCCGTTAAATAAATATAACATGGTATCCAGTTGTGTTCCAGTATAATTATGTTTGATTTAATTGTAGCATGCTGTAGTGTGCCTGATTTGAATATTGTGTTAGGCAATTTGCATGTTAAAACCTGTGGGGGGAGTCGGTGGCAGTTCACTGGGGGGATGACCATATTTGGGATTGCTCCAGTGGCGGGCCGTGTATTGAAGCTAGCGTCAATGTTTCGCCATTGAAATTATTATTGTTATTGATTGTACTTAAATTCTTTTACACCTTATCAGTGTTATATACACATAAGTTTAATTATAATTATGTGCTTAAGTATTACTCTCTGATAGCAGAGTATCAGGAGATTTCATGTAGGTTTTAGTTTGGTCTTGTGGTAGACGCCGTGCCGTGCATGTGGGTGGAACACCAGTCGGGTGGCTAAGGTTGGCAAGTGGAGACATGTGCTAAGCTAAGTTTGTGGAGTACCACAAGGATCGGTGGACCAATTCTATTTCTAATATATGTTAACGACATGTTTACAGGAATAGAGTCCTATATGTTGATGTTCGCGGATGATGCAAAGTTGATGAGAAGAGTTGTGACAAATGAGGATTGTAGGATCCTCCAAGAGGACCCGAACAGATTGCAGAGATGGTCAGAAAAAGGGCTACTGGAGTTCAACACGAGCAAATGTAAAGTTATGGAGATAGGAGACCAAAGGTCTCCTATCTCCTATCTCCTATCCAAAGGTCAAAGTACACAATGAAGTGGAACTGCCTACCTGTGACGACTCGAGAAAGAGACCTGGGCGTGGATGTAACACCAAATTTAACTCCTGAGGCACCTATAAATAGAGTAACGATAACTGCGTACTCTACACTGGCAAAAGTTAGATCATTCAGAAACCTAAGTGAGGAGGCTTTAAGGGCGCTTCACACTGCCTACGTGAGGCCAGTCTTAGAGTATACCGCACCATCATGGCGTCCCCACCTGAAGAAACACATAAAGTAACTGGAAAAGGTTCAGAAGTTTTGCGACGAGGTTCGTTCCAGAGTTACGAGGGATGGGATATGAAGAGCGCCTGAAGGAACTGAGCCTTACGACACTAGAAAAAAGAAGGTTGAGGTGGAATATGATAGGAATGTATAAAATACTCAGGGGAATGGACAAGGTGGAAACAGATGAAATGTTCACACAGAATAGTAACAGAACGAGGGGACATGGGTGGAAGCTGGAAACTCAGATAAGTTACAGGGATATTAGGAAGTTTTCTTTTAGCGTGAGAGTAGTGGGAAAATGGAATGCACTTAAGGAATAGGTTGTGGAAGCAAACACTATTCATAATTTTAAAACTAGATATAATAGGGAAATGGGACAGGAGTCATTGCTGTTAACAACCGATGGCTAGAAAGGCGGGATCTAAGAGTCAATGCTCGATCCTGCAGACACAAATAGATGAGTACACACACACACACACACACGCAACTGCTGACTGTTGTCTCATCCCTCCTCTTGAGTTTTAATGTAAATAATTTTAATCAGTCTTAATAAATATCCTTTATGGTAAATGAACGAATCCACAAGGGCCGTGATGAGGGTTTGATCCTTCGTCCGGGATGATCTCTGATGTGCCTCAGTCGACTGCCCTTTTATGGAAATTTTTACTTGTAGACCGGATTATACTCAGCAAGTTGTACTTGTGAGGGTTGAGCTCTGGCTATTTGGTCCCGCCTCTACCAACCACTTGTGGTCCACATGTGTGAGGTGAGACTAACTGCGGTCTCACACCATCTCATCTGCCCACTCCCGCTCCAGCATCTCTTGAAATCCCACAATAATGTTTAAACACTGAGCTGCAGTAGTATTGTGCACCATGTTCTACGTGCAATACAGCACGTAGAGGTCATCACCGTTCCAATCATCTAGTAGGCGTTTCTGCTGAGACTCGGTTAAGTCATTCGAGACCATTAATTACCGGCGTCTAAATGGGTGCGTTATATATATTATTAAAAAAACCAAACATGAAATTAACAGAGTAATAAAATACCAAAATAAACAAATCTGTATCTTTTCATAAACCCAATTATATGGCAAATTACACCCGTAGTTTTCTGTACTTTATACAGCAAGTGCCATCTTGGGAGTGATGGAACATAGTCCGGTGGGAGGGAACATCCGTGAGAACTCATTGCTAGAGTTACTAGCGTCCCTGGTGTAGGGGAAATGTTAGCCCATTTCGTGGAAGGTTCCCGCTGATGACGCATCTAAAAGAAAAAAACTTATGACATTCACCACGAGGCAAGACACCGATATGAAAACGGGCGCCCATAGTTGTCCCTGATGTGTTCCAACACTATCCTCCCAATATCTTATATATTTTTCTTCACCTTCCAACTTTTGATCGACGAATTCTTGGATGAACTTCTCTAGCAGTGCGTGTTCAAAATATTTTTTGACTAGGACAGGGATGAAAGTTATTATCAGGAGCAGGAGATACACCCAGGGCATCCACGGGTAGTCGGTGGTGCCGCTGGCGTTGGCTCCTCCGTCAGAGTGGGCGTCATATCTCGTATACTGTAAACATACATAAATTTTATCCTCGTCTGTCAGGGGTGTCAATCCGCCCGACTGCGATTTACACTCAATATTCCCCCCGAACTATGTTATGGCTGTAGAAGCAAGAACAAGTCCTGCAAACACGAAGGACGTGGCGCACTGAAGGATGAGCTGAAGGGTCCAGGTGGGGCTCGCCCACTGCACATAGTTGCCCAACAGTTTCCGGCCATGATGCAGAAACTTTCCTGATTTTTCTAGAAGATCCATTGGCTTTATGGTGGCCATTTTCTCGCAAGAGTATAATCAAATTATTATTATTATTCGCCGATCCTTGAACGATCGATGAGGAAAGTAATGATGAAAGTTATTTCTCAAAGTCTAACATAATAAGATATCCTATATAAATAAATTTAGTTAGGGTGGAACAAATCTGCACATTTCTGCCTGTGATAAATTTACAAAATAATTCAGTGTTCAGTTACCATTTAATCTCAGCTGAATAAAATTTCAGAAAAAAACATTATAAGTTTTAAACGAAAGCTAATATAACATTAAACATTTGGAATATATTGATATGCTTTTCTGAAATATTAACACACACACATAACTGAAAAATAATCACACATGACTAAAAAATATTAACACACACACATGACTGAAATATAAACACACATGACTGAAATATAAACACTGATGGTGTTGTTTGTTGTTGTAGTGGGTTTATTGATGTAGTTTGTTGTTGTAGTGAGTTTATTGTTGTAGTGAGTTTATCGGTGTACTTTGTTCATGTAGTGAGTTTATTGGTGTAGTTTCTTATTGTAGTGAGTTTATTGGTGTAGTGTGTTGTTGTAGTGAGTTTATTGGTGTAGTGTGTTGTTGTAGTGAGTTTATTGGTGTAGTTTGTTTTTGTAGTGTGTTTATTGGTGTAGTTTGTTTTGTAGTGTGTTTATTGGTGTAGTGTGTTGTTGTAGTGAGTTTATTTGTGTAGTGTGTTGTTGTAGATAGTTTATTGGTGTAGTATGTTGTTGAAGTGAGTTTATTGGTGTAGTTTGTTCCTGCAGTGAGTTTATTGGTGTAGTTTCTTATTGTAGTGAGTTTATTGGTGTAGTTTGTTAATGAAGTGGGTTTATTGGTGTAGTTTGTTGTTGTTGTAGTGATTTTGTTGTTGTAGTGAGTTTATTGTTGTAGTGAGTTTATTGGTGTAGTTTATTGTTGTTGTAGCGGGTTTATTGGTGAAGTTTGCCGTTGTAGTGAGTTTATTGGTGTAGTGTGTTGTTGTAGTGAGTTTATTGCTGTAGTGTTTTCTTGTAGTGAGTTTATTGGTGTAGTTTGTTTTTGTACTGGTTTATTGGTGTAGTTTGATATTGTAGTGAGTTTATTGGTGTAGTTTGTTATTGTAGTGAGTTTGTTATTGTAGTGAGTTTATTGGTGTAGTGAGTTTATTTGAGTAGTTTGTTATTGTAGTGCGTTTATTTGTGTAGTTTGTTATTGTAGTGGGTTTATTGGTGTAGTTTGATGTTGCAGTGAGTTTATTAGAGTAGTGTGTTGTTGTAGTTAGTTTATTGGTGAAGTTGTTGTTGTAGTGGTTTATTGGTGTAGTTTGTTATTGTAGTGAGTTCATTGGTGTAGATTGTTATTCTAGTAAGTTTATAGGTGTACTTTGCTGTTGTAATGAGTTTATTGGTGTAGTGTGTTGTTGTAGCTGCGTTTATTGGTGTAGTTTGTTGTTGTAGTGAGTTTATTAGTGTAGTGTGTTTAGTGGTGTAGTGTGTTTATTGGTGTAGTGAGTTTATTGTAGTAGAGAGTTTATTGGTGTAGTTTGTTATTGTTGTGTGTTTATTGGTGTAGTTTGTTGTTATAGTGTGTTTATTGGTGCAGTTTGCTGTTGAAGTAGGTTTATTGGTATAGATTGTTGTTGTTGTTGTAGTGGGTTTATTGTTGTAGTGTGTTTTAGTGTAGTTTGTTTATTGGTGTAGATGGTTGTGGTTGTAATGTGTTTATTGGTGTAGTTTGTTGTTGTAGTGTGTTTATTGGTGTAGTTTGATGTTGTAGTGTGTTTATTGGTGTAGTGTGTTGTTATTGTGTGTTTATTGGTGTAGTTTGTTGTTGTTGAAGTGGGTTTATTGGTATAGTGTGTTGTTGTAGTGAGTATATTGTTGTTGTAGTGGGTTATTGGTGTAGTTTGTTGTTGTAGTGTGTTTATTTGTGTAGTTAGTTGTTGAAATGTATTTATTGGTGTAGTTTCTTGTTGTAGCGCGTTTATTGGTGTAATTTGTTTCTGTTGAACTGTGTTTATTAGTGTAGTGAGTTGTGGTTGTATTGGGTTTATTTGTGTAGTGTGTTGTTGTAGTGTGTTTATTGGTGTTATTTGTTGTAGTGTGTTTAGTGGTGTAATTTGTTTTTGTTGTAGTGTGTTTATTGGTGTTATTTGCTGTTGTAGTGTGTTTATTGGTGTAGTTTGTTTTTGTTGTAGTGTGTTTATTGGTGTAGTTTGTTGTTGTTGTACTGTGTTTATTGATGTAGTTTGTGGTTGAAGTGTGTTTATTGGTGTAGTTTGTTTTTGAAGTGTGTTTATTGGTGTAGTTTCTTGTTGTAGTGTGTTTATTGGTATAGTGTGTTGTTGTTGTAGTGTGTTTATTGGTGTAGTTTGTTGTTGTAGTGTGTTTATTGGTGTAGTTTGTTGTTACAGTGAGTTTATTGGTGTAGTGTGTTGTTGTTGTAGTGGGTTTATTGGTGTAATTTGTAGTTGTAGTGGGTTTATTGGTGTAATTTGTTGTTGTTGTAGTGGGTTTATTGGTGTCGTTAGTTGTTATAGTGAGTTTATTAGTGTAGTGTGTTGCTGTTGTGAGTTTATTGGTGACGTTTGTTGTTGTAGTGAGTTTATTGGTTTAGTTTGTTGTTGTAGTGGGTACATTGGTGTAATTTGTTGTTGTAGTTTATTAGCGGAGTGTGTTGTAGTAGTGTGATGTAGTAGTGAGTTTATTGGTGTAGTTTCTTGTTGTTATGGTGGTTTAATGGTGTAGTTTGTTGTTGTAGTGACTTTAATGGTGTAGTTTATTATTATAGTGGGATTATTGGTGCAGTTTGTTGTTGTAGTGTGTTTATTGGTGTCCTTTTTTTGTAGTGTGTTTATTTGTGTAGTTAGTTTTCGAATTAGATTTATTTGTGTAGTTTGTTTTTGAATTATATTTATTGGTGTAGTTGGCTGTTGTAGTGGGGTGTAGTTTGTTGTTGTTGTACTGGGTTAATTAAAGTAGTGTGTTGTTGTAGTGGGTTTATTTGTGTAGTGTGTTGTTGTAGTGTGTTTATTGGTGTTATTTGTTGTTGTAGTGTGTTTATTTGTGTAGTTTTTTGTTGTAGTGTGTTTATAGGTGTAGTTTGTTCTTGTTGTAGTGTGTTTATTGGAATAGTGTGTTGCTGTTGTAGTGTGTTTATTGGTGTAGTTTGTTGTAGAGAGTTTATTAGTGTAGTTTGTTGTTTTAGTGTATTTATAGTTGTAGTTTGTTGTTGCAGTGAGTTTATTGGTATATTTTGGTGTTGTTGTAGTGGGTTTATTGGTGTAGTTTGTTGGTGTTGTGGGTTTATTGGTGTAATTTGTTGTTGTAGTGTGTTTATTGGTGTAGTTTGTTGTTGTTGTAGTGGATTTATAGGTGTAGTTTGTTGTTGAGGAGTGTTTATTGGTGTAGTTTGTTGTTGTAGTGTGTTTTTTGGTGTAGTTTGTTGTTGAAGTGTATTTATTGGAGTAGTTTGTTGTTGTTGTAGTGGATTTATTGGTGTAATTTGTTGTTGTAGTGTGTTTATTGTTGTAGTTTTCTTACTGTAGTGCGTTTATTGGTGTAGTTTGTTCTTGAAGTTTGTTTTTTGGTGTAGTTTGCTGTTGTTGTAGTGGATTTATTGGTGTAGTTTATTGTTGTAGTGTTTTTATTGGTGTAGTTTGATGTTGAAGAGTGTTTATTGGTGTAGTTTTGTGGTTGTAGTGAGTTTATTAACGTAGTGTGTTGTTGTCGAAAGTTTATTATTGTAGTTAGTTTATTGGTGTCGTTTGTTATTGTAGTGGGTATATTGGTGTAGTTAGTTGTTGAAGTGAGTTTATTAGTGTCGTGTGTTGTTGAAGTGAGTTTATTGATGTAGTTTGTTGATGTAGTGAGTGTATTGGTGTAGTGTGTTGTTGTCGTGGGTTATTTGTGTTGTGTTTTGTAAAAGTGAGTTTATTGGTGCAGTTTGTTATTGTAGTGGGCTTGTTGGTGTACTTTGTTGTTGACGAGAGTTTATTAGTGTAGTTTGTTATTTTAGTGGGTGTATTAGTGTAGTTAGTAGTTGTAGTGAGTGTATTGGTGTAAAGTGTTGTTGTATTGAGTTTATTGGTGAAGTTTGTTGTCGTAGTGGGTTTATTGGTGTAGTTTGTTGTTGAAGAAAGTTTATTAGTGTAGTTTGTTATTATAGTGGGTGTATTGGTGTCGTTAGTTGACGTAGTGAGCTTATTGGTGTAGTGCGTTGTTGTACTGAGTTTATTGGTAAAGTTTGTTGTTGTAGTGGGTTTATTGATGTAGTTTGTTGTTGTTTATTTATTTATTTATTTATTTATTTATTTATTTATTTATTTATTTATTTATTTATTTATTTATTTATTTATTTATTTATTTATTTATTTATATATATACAAGAAGGTACATTGGGTTTGTGAGAATACATTGGATAGTACAGTATTTACATTCTTGTAAAGCCACTAGTACGCACAGCGTTTCGGGCAGGTCCTTAATCTAGCAGATAATTTTAAGTAGGTAATTTCAATCAGAATTGATAAATGATAAAGATACATTACAAGAGAAAAATGAGATGAGAGAGATAAGTAAGTATATTAAAGCACATTGTTATATTAAAGCTCTGATTGATTACATTGCCAGCTTGATTAGTAATTTAAATAAGGTTAATAGACACCATACAGCAGATTGACAGCACATATAAGACAGCAATGATCACAATGGTAAAGATGTTCAGATTGGGTACATAAAGATTGGGAGACTGGGTAGCAAAAGATACAGACAAACAAGATTTATAAACACCATACAACAGATTGGCAGCACATATAAGAAAACAGCAATGATCACAATGGTAAAGATGTTCAAATTGGGAACATAAAGGTTGGGAGATTGGGTAGCAAATGGTACAGTGCAATTTTAAGGCAAAAAGTGAAAAACTATGAAGATGAAACTAGGTATTTTTTAGAATTGATTTTGAATGATGTAAAAGTTGGACAGTTGTAGTGTGTTTATTGGTGTAATTTGTTGGTGTAGTTGTGTATTGGTGTAGTTTGTTGTTGGAGTGGTTTATTGGTGTAGTTGGTTCGTGTAGTGGGCTTATTTGTGTCATAATTTATTGGAGAAGTGTTTTGTTGTAGTGAGTTTATTAGTGTAGTGTGTTGTTGTAGTTAATTTATTTGCGTAGTTTGCTGTTGTAGTGGTTTATTAGTGTAGTTTGTTATTGTACTGAGTTTATTAGGGTAGTGAGGTAATTGGTGTAGTGAGTTTATTGGTGGAGTAAGTTTATTAGTGTAGTTTGTTATTGTAGAGAGTTTATTTTTGTAGTTTGTTGTTGTCGTGTGTTTATTGGTGTAGATTGTTGTTGTAAGGAGTTTATTGGTGTAGTGTGTAGCTGTAGTTGAGTTTATTGGTGTAGTTTTTTGTTGCAGTGAGTTTATTAGTGTAGTTTGTTATTTTAGTGAGTGTATTGGTGTAGTTAGTTGTTGTAGTGAGTTTATTTGTGTAGTGTGTTGTTGAAGTGAGTTTATTTATGTAGTGTATTGTTGAAGTGTATTCATTGGTGTAGTTTGTTGTTGTAGTGTGTTTATTATTATAGTGAGCTTTTTGGTGTAGAGAGTTTATTGGTGTAGTTTGTTATTGCAGTGAGTTTATTCCTTTAGTTTGTTGTTGTAGTGTGTTTATTGGTGTAGTTTGTTGTTGTACTGTGTTTATTGGTGTAGTTTGTTGTTGAAGTAGCTTTATTGGTGTAGTTTGTTGTAGTAGTGGGTTTATTAGTGTAGTTTGTTGTTGTTGTTGTAATGGGTGTGTTGGCGTAGTTTGTTGTTGTTGTTGTTCTGGGTTTATTCGTGTAGTTTGATGTTGTAGTGAGTTTATTGGTGTAGTGTGTTGTTTTAGTGAGTTTATTTTTGTAGTTTGTTGTTGTAGTGAGTTTATTGGTGTAGTTTGTTCTTGTTGTGAGTTTATTGGAGTAATTTGTTATTGAAGTGGGTTTATTAGTGTAGTTTTTTGTTGCTGTAATGAGTTTGTTGTTGTAGTGAGTTTATTGTTGTAGTGAATTTATTGGTGTAGTTTATTGTTGTTGTAGCAGGGTAATTGGTATAGTTTGATGTTGTAGTGAGTTTATTGGTGTAATGTGTTTTTGTAGTGATCTTATTTGTGTAGTGTGTTGTTGTAGTGTGTTTATTGGTGTAGTTTGTTGCTGTTAAAGTGTGTTTATTAGTGTAGTGTGATGTGGTTGTAGTGGGGTTATATGTGTAGTGTGTTCTGGTAGTGTGTTTATTGGTGTAGTTTGTTTTTGTAGTAGTATGTTTATTAGTATTTTTGTTGTTGTAGTGTGTTCATTGGTATAGTTTCTTTTGTTGTAGTGTGTTTATTGGTGTAGTTTGTTGTTGAAGTGTGTTTATTGTTGTAATTTGTTGTTGTTTATTGTAGTACTTTGTTGTTAAAGTGGGTTTATTGGTGTAGTTTGTTGTAGTGAGTTTATTGGTGTCGTTAGTTGACGTAGTGAGCTTATTGTTTTAGTGCGTTGTTAAAGTGAGTTTATTGGTGAAATTTGTTTTTATTGTAGTGTGTTTATTGGTGTAGTTTGTTATTGTTGAAGTGTGATTATTGGTGTAGTGTGTTGTTGTTGTAGTGAGGTTATTGGTGTAGTTTGTTGTTGTAGAGTGTTTATTGGTGTAGTTTGTTGGTGTAGTTGTGTATTTGTGTAGTTTGTTGTTGTATTGGTTTATTGGTGTAGTTTGTTATTATAGTGAGTTATTGGTATAGTGAGTTTATTGGTGTAGTGAGTTTATTGGTGTAGTAATTTGATTGGTGGAGTAAGTTTATTGGTGTAGTTTGTTATTGTAGTGAGTTTACTGGTGCAGTTTGTTGTTGTAGTGTGTTTATTGGTGTAGTTTGTTGTTGCAGTGAGTTTATTAGCGTTTTTTGTTATTTTAGTGGGTGTATTGGTGTAGTTAGTTGTTGTAGTGAGTTTATTGGTGTAGTGTGTTGTTGAAGTGAGTTTATTTATGTAGTGCATAGTTGTAGTGTGTTTATTGGTGTAGTGTGATGTGGTTGTAGTGTGTTTATTGGTGTAGTTTGTTATTGAGGTGTGTTTATTGGTATAGTTTGTTGTAGTGAGTTTACTGGTGTAGTTTGTTGTTGTAGTGTGTTTATTAGTGTAGTGTGTTGTTGAAGTGTTTTTATTGGTGTAGTTTGTTGTTGTAGTGTCTTTATTGGTGTAGTTTGTTGCTGAAGTAGGTTTATTGGTCTAGTTTGTTGTTGTTGTAGTGGGTTTATTGGTGTAGTGTGTTCTTTGGTGTAGTTTGTTATTGTAGTTTGTTTATTGGTGTAGATTGTTGTTGTTGTAGTGTGTTTATCGGTGAAGTTTGTTGCTGTTGAAGTGTGTTTATTAGTGTAGTGTGATGTGGTTGTAGTGGGGTTATTTGTGTAGTGTGTTCAGGTAGTGTGTTTATTGGTGTAGTTTGTTTTTGTAGTAGTATGTTCATTGATATTATTTATTGTTGTAGTTTGTTGTTGTAGTGGGTTATTGGTTTAGTTTGTTGTTCTAGTGTGTTTATTTGTGTAGTTAGTTGTTCAAGTGTATTTATTTGTGTAGTTTCTTGTTGTAGAGTGTTTATTGGTGTAATTTGTTCCTTTTGAAGAGTGTTTATTAGTGTAGTGAGTTGTGGTTGTATTGGGTTTATTTGTGTAGTGTGTTGTTGCAGTGTGTTTATTGGTGTTATTTGTTGTAGTGTGTTTAGTGGTGTAGTTTGTTTTTGTTGTAGTGTGTTTATTGGTGTTATTTGCTGTTGTAGTGTCTTTATTGGTGTAGTTTGTTTTTGTTGTAGTGTGTTTATTGGTGTAGTTTGTTGTTGTTGTAGTGTGTTTATTGATGTAGTTTGTGGTTGAAGTGTGTTTATTGGTGTAGTTGTTGTTGTAGTGTGTTTATTGGTATAGTGTGTTGTTGTTGTAGTGTGTTATTGGTGTAGTTTGTTGTTAAACTGTATTTATTGGTGTAGTTTGTTGTAGTGAGTTTATTGGTGTAGTTTGTTGTTGTAGTGTGTTTATTGGTGTAGTTTGTTGTTGCAGTGAGTTTATTGGTGTAGTGTGTTGTTGTTGTAGTGGGTTTATTGGTGTAATTTGTAGTTGTAGTAGGTTTATTGGTGTAATTTGTTGTTGATGTGGTGGGTTTATTGGTGTCGTTAGTTGTTATAATGAGTTTATTAGTGTGGTGTGTTGTTGTTGTGAGTTTATTGGTGATGTTTGTTGTTGTAGTGAGTTTATTGGTGTAGGTTGTTTTTGAAGTGGGTTTATTGGTGTAATTTGTTGTTGTAGTGGGTTTATTGGTGTAATTTGTTGTTGTTGTAGTGGGTTTATTGGTGTCGTTAGTTGTTATTGTGAGTTTATTAGTGTAGTGTGTTGCAGTTGTGAGTTTATTGGTGACGTTTGTTGTTGTAGTGAGTTTATTGGTTTAGTTTGTTGTTGTAGTGGGTTTATTGGTGTAATTTGTTGTTGTAGTGAGTTTAATAATGTAGTGTGTTTTTGTAGTGTGATGTAGTAGTGAGTTTATTGGTGTAGTTTGTTGTTGTAGTGAGTTTATTGGTGTAGTGTGTTGTTGTAGTGGGTTTATTGGTGTAGTTTGTTGTTGTAGTTTGTTGTTGAAGTGTATTTATTGTAGTAATTTGTTGTTGTTGTATTGGATTTATTGGTGTAATTTGTTGTTGTAGTGTGTTTATTGTTGTAGTTTTCTTACTGTAGTTTGTTTTTCGGTGTAGTTTGATGTTGTTGTAGTGGATTTATTGGTGTATTTTATTGTTGTAGTGTGTTTATTGGTGTAGTTTGATGTTGAAGAGTGTTTATTGGTGTAGTTTTGTGGTTGTAGTGAGTTTATTAACGTAGTGTGTTGTTGTAGAAAGTTTATTGTTGTAGTTAGTTTACTGGTGTCGTTTGTTATTGTAGTGGGTATATTGGTGTAGTTAGTTGTTGAAGTGAGTTTATTAGTGTAGTGTGTTGTTGAAGTGAGTTTATTGATGTAGTGAGTTTATTGGTGTAGTGTGTTGTTGTCGTGGTTTATTTGTGTTGTGTTTTGTAAAAGTGAGTTTATTGGTGCAGTTTGTTATTGTAGTGGGCTTGTTGGTGTACTTTGTTTTTGACGAGAGTTTATTAGTGTAGTTTGTTATTTTAGTGTGTGTATTGGTGTCGTTAGTTGACGTAGTGAGCTTATTGTTGTAGTGCGTTGTTGTACTGAGTTTATTGGTAAGGTTTGTTGTTGTAGTGGGTTTATTGATGTAGTTTGTTGTTGTAGTGTGTTTATTGGTGTAATTTGTTGGTGTAGTTGTGTATTGGTGTAGTTTGTTGTTGTAGTGGTTTATTGGTGTAGTTCGTTCGTGTAGTCGGCTTATTTGTGTCATAATTTATCGGAGTAGTGTTTTGTTGTAGTGAGTTTATTTGCGTAGTTTGTTGTTGTAGTGGTTTATTTGTGTAGTTTGTTATTGTACTGAGTTTATTAGGGTAATGAGGTAATTGGTGTAGTGAGTTTATTGGTGGAGTAAGTTTATTAGTGTAGTTTGTTATTGTAGAGAGTATATTTTTGTAGTTTGTTGTTGTGGTGTGTTTATTGGTGTAGATTGTTGTTCTAAGGAGTTTATTGGTGTAGTGTGTAGCTGTAGTTTAGTTTATTGATGTAGTTTTTTGTTGCAGTGAGTTTATTAGTGTAGTTTGTTATTTTAGTGAGTGTATTGGTGTAGTTAGTTGTTGTAGTGAGTTTATTGGTGTAGTGTGTTCTTGAAGTGAGTTTATTTATGTAGTGTGTTGTTGAAGTGTGTTCACTGGTGTAGCTTGTTGTTGTAGCGTGTTTATTGGTATAGTGAGCTTTTTGGTGTAGAGAGTTTATTGGTGTAGTTTGTTATTCTAGTGGGTTTATTCCTGTAGTTTGTTGTTGTAGTGTGTTTATTGGTGTAGTTTGTTGTTGTACTGTGTTTATTGGAGTAGTTTGTTGTTGTAGTGGGTTTATTAGTGTAGTTTGTTGTTGTTGTTGTAATGGGTGTGTTGGTATAGTTTGTTGTTGTTGTTGTAGTGGGTATATTCGTGTAGTTTGATGTTGTAGAGAGTTTATTGGTGTAGTGTGTTGTTTTAGTGAGTTTATTTTTGTAGTTTGTTGTTGTAGTGAGTTTATTGGTGTAGTTTGTTCTTGAAGTGAGTTTATTGGAGTAATTTGTTATTGTAGTGGGTTTATTGGAGTAGTTTGTTGTTGCTGTAGTGAGTTTCTTGTTGTAGTGAGTTTATTGTTGTAGTGAGTTTATTGGTGTAGTTTATTGTTGTTGTAGCAGGTTTATTGGTATTGTTTGATGTTGTAGTGAGTTTATTGGTGTAGTGTGTTGTTGTAGTGTGTTTATTGGTGTTATTTGTTGTTGTAGTGTGTTTAGTGGTGTAGTTTGTTTTTGTTGTAGTGTGTTTATTGGTGTTATTAGTTGTTGTAGTGTGTTTAGTGGTGTAGTTTGTTTTTGTTGTAGTGTGTTTAATGGTGTATTTCGTTGTTGGAATGTGTTTATTGGTGAAGTTGATTGTAGAGAGTTTATTGGTGTACTTTGTTGTTGTAGTGTGTTTATTGGTGTAGTGTGTTGTTGTAGTTGTTTATTGGTGTAGTTTGTTGTTGTAGTGGTTTATTGGTGTAGTTTGTTCTTGTAGTGGGCTTATTTGTGTCGTAATATATTGGTGAAGTGTTTTGTTGTAGTGAGTTTATTAGTGTAGTGTGTTGTTGTAGTTAATTTATTGACGCAGTTTGTTGTTGTAGTGGTTTATTGGTGTAGTTTGTTAATTTATTGAGTTTATTGGTATAGTGAGTTTATTGGTGTAGTGAGTTTATTGGTGTAGTAATATGATTGGTGGAGTAAGTTTATTGGTGTAGTTTGTTATTGTAGTGAGTTTATTGGTGCAGTTTGTTGTTGTAGTGTGTTTATTGGTGTAGTTTGTTGTTGCAGTGAGTTTATTAGTGTATTTTGTTATTTTAGTGGGTGTATTGGTGTAGTTAGTTGTTGTATTGAGTTTATTGGTGTAGTGTGTTGTTGAAGTGAGTTTATTTATGTATTGCTGTAGTGTGTTTATAGGTGTAGTTTGTTGTTGTAGTGTGTTTATTGGTGTAGTTTGTTATTGAGGTGTGTTTATTAGTGTGTGTGTTGTTGAAGTGTTTTTATTGGTATAGTTTGTTGTTGTAGTGTCTTTATTGGTGTAGTTTGTTGCTGAAGTAGGTTTATTGGTGTAGTGTGTTTTTTGGTGTAGTTTGTTATTGTAGTTTGTTTATTGTTGTAGTTTGTTGCTGTTGAAGTGTGTTTATTAGTGTAGTTTGTTTTTGTAGTAGTGTGTTTGTTGGTGTAGTTTGTTTTTGTAGTAGTGTGTTTATTGGTGTAGTTTCTTTTTGTTGTAGTGTGTTTATTGGTGTTACTTGTTGTTGTAGTGTGTTTATTGGTATAGTTTGCTGTTGTTGAAGTGTGATTATTGGTGTAGTGTGTTGTTATTGTAGTGGATTTATTGGTGTAGTTTGTTGTTGGAGAGTGTTTATTGGTGTAGTTTGTTGGTGTAGTTGTGTATTTGTGTAGTTTGTTGTTGTAGTAGTTTATTGGAGTAGTTTGTTCGTGTAGTGGGCTTATTTGTTTCGTAATTTATTGGAGAAGTGTTTTGTTGTAGTGAGTTTATTAGTGTAGTGTGTTGTTGTAGTTAGTTTATTTGCGTAGTTTGTTGTTGTAGTGGTTTATTACTGTAGTTTGTTATTGTACTGTGTTTATTGGTGTAGTGAGGTAATTGGTGTAGTGAGTTTATTAGTGGAGTAAGTTTATTAGTGTAGTTTGTTATTTTAGTGAGTGTATTGGTGTAGTTAGTTCTTGTAGTGAGTTTATTGGTGTAGTGTGTTGTTGAAGTGAGTTTATTTATGTAGGGTGTTGTTGTAGTGTGTTTATTGGTGTAGTTTGTTGTTGTATTGTGTTTATTGGTATAGTGAGTTTTTTGGTATAGAGAGTTTATATGTGTAGTTTGTTGCTGTAGTGAGTTTATTGGTGTAGTTTGTTGTTGTAGTGTGATTATTGGTGTAGTTTGTTGTTGAAGTAGGTTTATAGGTGTAGTTTGTGGTTCTAGTGGGTTTATTGGTGTAGTTTGTTGTAGTTGTTGTAGTGGGTATATTGGTGTAGTTTGTTGTTGTTGTTGTAGTGGGTTTAATGGTGTAGTTTGATGCTATAGTGAGTTTATTGGTGTAGTGTGTTGTTGTAGTGAGTTTTTTAGTGTAGTGTGTTGTTGTAGTGAGTTTATTGTTGTAGTTTGTTCTTGTAGTGAATTTATTGGTGTAATTTGTTATTGTAGTGGGTTTTTTGATGTAGTTTTTTGTTGCTGTAGTGAGTTTGTTGTTGCAGTGAGTTTATTGTTGTAGTGAGTTTATTGGTGTAGTTTATTGTTTTTGTTGCGGGTTTATTGACGAAGTTTGCTGTTGCAGTGAGTTTATTGGTGTAGTGTGTTGTAGTAGTGAGTTTATTTGTGTAGTGTGTTGTTGTAGTGAGTTTATTGGTGTAGTTTGTTGTTGAAGTGTGTTTATTGGTGTAGTTTGTTGTTGTAGTGTGTTTATTGGTATAGTGTGTTGTTGTTGTTGTTACGGTGCCCTCTCCTATTTCTTTCGTTTGCCGGCTTAAAGAGTCATATCAGCTCTCCCTACTGATTCTCTGAGGTTCAGGGAGTCTATTGATATATGTGGCGACCAGACCGGTTGCCAGTTAAGGGAGGAAGTTACATTATAAGTTGTAAGTAAGGGGAAATTGGCGCCCTGATATAAAATGAATGAATATCCCCTAATGCAGATATGACCTTTTGGAAGGGACACTAGCCGATCGCGGATTGGCCGACTTAGGTCGTGGGCGACCAATCAGGGCCCGCCATGACGTCACCGAGTGCCCCGGGAGGCGCCAACGTCAGAGTTGACCTGGCCTTGGAAGCGAGAGGACGCACCTCGGTCAGCTCTCAAGGATTAGAGGCTCTACAAGCCTTTCTTAGTGGATTAGCGCAGGCTATCGCAGCCCATCTGAGGTATTGGAGACCCCGCGCTTCTGGGAAGAAAAAAGGAACCAAGTTTATTGAACGAAAGAGTGCCAAACTTGGAAAATATTCAGTGACGACTCTGGGCGGCGACGCTGGACGTTGAGGGTCTGAAAAGGTGTGGCGGGCATGCCTAGCTGTGACTGGGTCACATCCACCGAGGGTTTTGGAAGGACGACACCGTGCCTAGGACAAGGAGCAACGCCTTGTGGAAGGGGCGAGTGTGGGAAAATAGTGATTAGCTCAGCGCCTATCGATGAACCAGGATTGGGGTAGCTGAATCTCAGGGATTGGAACGGCGACGACGCGAAGGCTCCACGACACCTGAGGACCTGTGGAACGTTCCTGGACCGTCAAGGATCGACTCAGGAAGCGTGGGAACCTCACACCATGGAGGGACAGGCGTCGTGAGCCAGGAATATAAGGTAGATCATTTTCCCTCCCATTACCCCTTGTGTGAGTAGGCTAGTTAGGCCACAATATTTACTTATGTATGTGGCAATAGGACATTAATACTTTAGTAGTAGAATAGGCTGCAAGGCAGCTTGTGTCCAGGACTGTCAGAGGGGACAGTGTGTATGGATGGCAGGACAGTGAAGAAGAGGCGCCGACGACGTGAAGAGGCCCTCCTGTGAGAGAGTGTGGGACTCCTGTCTTTCTGCCCAGTTGAAGGAGTGTTGGAGGTCGTGGAAGAAGAGGCTGACAATCTCCAGACTTATTATCCTTATTTCCATATTCATGTATTATTTGTGATTGTATGTGTGTTCATGTAATTTGCGTCAGTAAATTCACACATTTTATCATTGTGTTTAAGTGTGCCTCCATTTATAAGATTTCTCTATGAGCATACACGAAGGTTATCATAGTACCTGCTAGGGAACACTTCGTTCTCTATAGAAGTTCTTATTGCCTGGAGAGTGGTAAAGACAGCACGGACTTATATAAAAGTATACCCTTTGCCATCCGATCAGTATCAGTGCCTGAATGGTGGCAACTAGTAACGTGGTGGCTAGAGAGAGGTAAAGCCACACAGACCTTCCTGGGAGAGTACCCTGGGCCGACAGTCTAGTAGCAGATCTATGGGAGTAGCAATCTTCTGGCTACAAACAATATATAATACACCCACTGAACTGCATTGCTGGGGTGCAGATATAATAACCCAGCTGGCGACCTTGTTAAGAAGAAGATAGAGAAGACGGGCAGGAAAGGAGTTCCTGCAACCTTTTTGTCTGGCAGGCAAGACTCAGGGAGGTTATTGTTATAAGATCAGCCTGAGTCTTCCTTCACTCCTCCACGGGTCTAGGCCGGAACTGTTGACAGCAGTTTCCCCGTGTTTGACTGAAGGGCTTCCAGGGTGAATCAGTGGCACCCCCCTTTTGTGGTGGAAGCAAAGACCTGCGGAGGTGGGCATTGTTGGTCCTCTCCTGTGTGACCAAGGAGACTCCAGTGAATCCCGGGAGTCGGAGGGGCTGAGTACTCGGACTTTTGAGCCCCTAGCAGCAGAGTGCTAGCAGAGCCCCGGCCCACCTCCACGTGACAGAGAACTGGCAACCTTGCCAGGATTCGAACCCCGGTAGCCAAGAATTGGGAACTTCGCCAGGAAGCGTGGATCAAGCTACAGTGTGGCCCAAATTTCAAGACAAGTGTTGCCAGGGTACTAATACAGTGTGGCCAGTGAATTCAGTGGTACTGTTACTCAACCAGCTAAGGGACTGAAGCAGTGAAATTAGTGCCTACTAACTTGTCTGTGCTGTTGTGTATGCTCAATGATATAGAGATGGAGGAGGACAAAGTAAAGAAATTTATTGACACAAAGGACGAGAGAATTTTGGAAGTGTACCAAGGCCCAGCTCCAACAAGTGGCAAACCACTTTGGGATCAGGTTGAGGACGACTAAGGTAGCGGAGCGAAGGATAGAGATCATGGCACAGCTCACAGCTCGAGAGGAGGCGACGGGAGAGGAGCCATCTCAAGAGGGGCCGTCCCGAGGAGAGCCGTCGCAAGGTGAACCGTCCCGACTAGAGCCACCCCAAGCGCCTACCAGTGTGGAGAGAATTCACAGTGAACATGGGAGCAGTGGAAGTTCCAGCTGTAGTAAGAGGAGCCTGCAGCTGGAAATAATGAAGATGCAACTGGAAGCCCAGCTGCGACGAGAGGAGAGAGAAGCACGGCTGCAGCTGCAGCGAGAGGAACGTGCAGCTGAGCTGCAGCGAGAGGAACGTGCAGCTGAGCTGCAGCGAGAGGAACGTGCAGCTGAGCTGCAGCGAGAGGAGCATGAGCGAGAAGCTCGGCTGCAGTGGGAAGAAGGAGAGAGACAACTGCGACTGGAGGAGATAAAGGCAAAGAAAGAAGTCGAATTGCGTCGCGTTGAGCGTGGTCTGCCCTCACTACCTGCACGGCGGGATGACCTCAAGGTAAGGGAACGTGACTTACCTACGTTCGAACCACATGAAGCTGAGGCGTTCTTCAAACACTTTGAACGGATAGCAACTCTGAAGGAGTGGCCGGAAGATGATTGGGCTGCTCTGGTCCAGGGCAGGTTGACTGGTGAGGCCCGGGAACATGCTGGACCTAGAGGAGTGTACTAGTTACGACGCGATTAAGAATGCGGTGCTCCACTCATTCCGGCTGACTCCGGAGATGTACCGGAAGCGGTTCAGAAAGTGTACAAGAGCGTCGGGGAAGTCTTACGCCGAGACCGCCAGGGATATGGAACGGAAATTCCTACGATGGTTGAAGGCGGAGGAAGCGGAGTCGGCGGATGATATCAAACGACTGATAGTGATGGAGAAGTTTATGTCGGTGCTCCATCCTGAGTTGCGAGTAAGGGTGAGAGAAGCAGGTATTAAGGACCTGAAGGCTGCAGCGGACCGAGCCGACATGCTGGAGGAGGCACTACATCTCAGGAGGGAGGGGCCGCCCAGACACTCGCCTTACCCCAGGTCGGGAGGGAACCTTAGGAGTTCAGGAGGAGCGAGGACGGGTGGGGACTCTCCCAAGAGTAGCGTGCCCGATGAAGTAACCCGGTTCAAGAGCTCAAGAGACGCGGGGAGGAAGCCCCAAGCTGTGAGCAGTGGACCTGGCTCAGGAGCAAGTGCTGCAGTCCCGGACACGACGACAGGGAGTCCAAGGAGGACTCAGGGGACGTCTGCAAGTGGTACCGCCAGGGGGACTGGCGAGTGGCCGCCCAGGGAAGGCAGCCGATGCTGCAACTGTGGTGTGAGAGGACATTATGCCCGCGAGTGTGAGGAGCACCAAAGGAATATAGGACTAATGTTGGAAGAGGAGAGAGTGTTTGTTCACACCCCATATTAAAGTGGACCCAACGTGAATGGTTGGGAAATGAAGTTGGGCGAACATCCCTTCGTTTTTGGGGCCAACGTGAAGTTTGGAAAGTCAGACCCATTGGAGGTTGCCGTTCTTCGAGATACGGGTGCTGACATAAGTATGGTAACCAGGAGTATTCTCCCCAAGGAATTTAACGATTCACCTATGGGAGTGGTGAGGATACGCAGTGTGGGGGAGGAATACAGGTTGCCACTTCAAGAAGTACAGCTGATTGCCGACTGCGGAGTCGAGAAAGCTATAGTAGCTGTAGCCCCTAAATTACCCCTAGAGTAAGTACAGATGGTGCTGGGTAATGACCTCGGAGGAGGCAGGATACAACCCGATTGGGCCAGGAGTGCCTATGTTGCAAGCAGCGGTACAACCCTGCCAGGTGAGGTATCGGTCGTTCCAGATGGTAATGAGGAAGCCGACTTCGCCAGGGGAAACGTCGCCAGAGACGACGACAACGAGGGTGAGAGTGCGGAGAGGTCGTCGGAGGTCGTGGAAAACCCCGACGAGGACCTCCGACTAAGCCTGATGATGCGTGTGGAGGAGTGGCGAGGAGCAGCTGTACAAACGCCTGGGACAGTGAAGAGGCTGCAGACTACACTCCCTCCACACAGAAACGTGAATAAAGTAAGCTCAGTGGATGAGCGAACGGCAGTGAGGGGCAGAGTGGAGGAGCCAAGACACAGTGCACCCTATGCCAGCCAGATGAATAGTGGTAGGTGCAAGATGAACCACCGTGGTGAGGTGAGCCACAGGGAGGTGGATGAGCCCAACCACGAACCGAAGAAGACGTCTACAGGGAAGAGAATCTCATGGAGGAGTGAAGATGTTCGTCGGGAACGAAGGAGCGAATGGTATAGGAAAGGCAATACGAAGAAAGCAGGGAATAGGTACACCCAGGGTAGGCACCAGCCTAACCAGAGGGGCATTGGGCCATCGCAAAAGCCTAGTGTAGGAGAGGGGAAGCCGCTGGATGGAGTACAGGTGACAAGTGCCACTGTGAGGAGACAACGCACCTATGGGAGAAGAGGAACCGAGCAGAGAGAAGATTGGCGAAGAGGAGATCATGAGAGGAAACGTGGAGTTCCTGTAGGACGCAGTGGAAGTGCAAGACTATCTCGGAGTGCACGACGCGGTGGAGGCGCTGCATGCACTGAATCTTACAGTGGTAACGAGCCGTGGGAGTACACTCGTGGCCACGGAGAGAGGATTTCTAGTAGGTGTTCACCCATCACACCCGGTCCTATGCGAGGTGGAGATATAATGAAGCAAGTGACTGGCAAGGTGGTACGAGCCACGTCACCAACTGGAGGAGTGACACTTCAGGAACGGAGGGAGCAAGAGTATAGGTTGCCTTCTTGAGTGCTGCTCTTCCGATATGACTCTTATTTTAAGGGGAGGGGTATGTTACGGTGCCCTCTCCTATTTCTTTCGTTTGCCGGCTTAAGGAGTCATATCAGCTCTCCCTACTGATTCTCTGAGGTTCAGGGAGTCTATTGATATATGTGGCGACCAGACCGGTTGCCAGTTAAGGGAGGAAGTTACATTATAAGTTGTAAGTAAGGGGAAATTGGCGCCCTGATATAAAATGAATGAGTATCCCCTTATGCAGATATGACCTTTTGGAAGGGACACTAGCCGATCGGGGATTGGCCGACTTAGGTCGCGGGCGACCAATCAGGGCCCGCCATGACGTCACCGAGTGCCCCGGGTGGCGCCAACGTCAGAGTTGACCTGGCCTTGGAAGCGTGAGGACGCACCTGGGTCAGCTCTCAAGGATTAGAGGCTCTACAAGCCTTTCTTAGTGGATTAGTGCAGGCTATCGCAGCCCATCTGAGGTATTGGAGACCCCGCGCTTCTGGGAAGCAAAAAGGAACCAAGTTTATTGAACGAAAGAGTGCCAAACTTGGAAAATATTCGGCGACGACGCTGGGCGGCGACGCTGGACGTTGAGGGTCTGAAAAGGTGTGGCGGGCAAGCCTAGCTGTGACCGGGTCACATCCACTGAGGGTTTTGGAAGGACGACACCGTGCCTAGGACAAGGAGCAACGCCTTGTGGAAGGGGCAAGTGTGGGAAAATAGTGATTAGCTCAGCGCCTATCGATGAACCAGGATTGGGGTAGCTGAATCTCAGGGATTGGAACGGCGACGACGCGAAGGCTCAACGACACCTGAGGACCTGTGGAACGTTCCTAGACCGTCAAGGATCGACTCAGGAAGCGTGGGAACCTCACACCATGGAGGGACAGGCGTCGTGAGCCAGGAATGTAAGGTAGATCATTTTCCCTCCCATTACCCCTTGTGTGAGTAGGCTAGTTAGGCCACAATATTTACTTATGTATGTGGCAATAGGACATTAATACTTTAGTAGTAGAATAGGCTGCAAGGCAGCTTGTGTCCAGGACTGTCAGAGGGGACAGTGTGTATGGATGGCAGGACAGTGAAGAAGAGGCGCCGACGACGTGAAGAGGCCCTCCTGTGAGAGAGTGTGGGACTCCTGTCATTCTGCCCAGTTGAAGGAGTGTTGGAGATCGTGGAAGAAGAGGCTGACAATCTCCAGACTTATTATCCTTATTTCCATATTCATGTATTATTTGTGATTGTATGTGTGTTCATGTAATTTGCGTCAGTAAATTCACACATTTTATCATTGTGTTTAAGTGTGCCTCCATTTATAAGATTTCTCTATGAGCATACACGAAGGTTATCATAGTACCTGCTAGGGAACACTTCGTTTTCTATAGAAGTTCTTATTGCCTGGAGAGTGGTAAAGACAGCACGGACTTACATAAAAGTGTACCCTTTGCCATCCGATCAGTATCAGTGCCTGAATGAGGGCAACTAGTAACGTGGTGGCTAGAGAGAGGTAAAGCCACACAGACCTTCCTGGGAGATTACCCTGGGCCGACAGTCTAGTAGCAGATCTATGGGAGTAGCAATCTTCTGGCTACAAACAATATATAATACACCCACTGAACTGCATTGCTGGGGTGCAGATATAATAACCCAGCTGGCGACCTTGTTAAGAAGAAGATAGAGAGGACGGGCGGGAAAAAAGTTCCTGCAACCTTTTTGTCTGGCAGGCAAGACTCAGGGAGGTTATTGTTATAAGGTTAGCCTGAGTCTTCCTTCACTCCTCCACGGGTCTAGGCCGGAACTGTTGACAGCAGTTTCGCCGTGTTTGACTGAAGGGCTTCCAGGGTGAATCAGTGGCACCCCCCTTTTGCGGTGGAAGCAAAGACCTGCGGAGGTGGGCATTGTTGGTCCTCTCCTGTGTGACCAAGGAGACTCCGGTGAATCCCGGGAGTCGGAGGGGCTGAGTATTCGGCCTTTTGAGCCCCTAGCAGCCGAGTACTAGCAGAGCCCCGGCCCACCTCCACGTGACATTGTTATAGTGTGTTTATTGGAGTAGTTTGTTGTTAAAGTGTGTTTTTTGGTGTAATTTGTTGTAGTGAATTTATTGGTGTAGTTTTTTTTGTAGTGTATTTATTCGTGTAGTTTGTTGTTGCAGTGTGTTTATTGGTGTAGTTTGTCGTTATAGTGTGTTGTTGTTGTTGTTGATTTATTTGTGTAGTGTGTTGTTGTTGTGTGTTCATTGGTGTTATTTGTTGTTGTAGTGTGTTTAGTGGTGTAATTTGTTTTTGTTGTAGTGTGTTTATTGGTGTTATTTGTTGTTTTAGTGTGTTTATTGGTGTAGTTTGTTTTTGTTGTAGTGTTTTTATTGGTGTGGTTTGTAATTGATGAAGTGTGTTTAATAGTGTAGTTTGTTGTTGCAATGTGTTTATTGGTGTAGTTTTTTGTTGTAGTGTGTTTTTTGGTATTGTTTGTTTTTGTAGTGTGTTTATTGGTATAGTGTGTTGCTGTTGTAGTGTGTTTATTGGTGTAGTTTATTGCTGAAGTGTGTTTATTGGTGTAGTTTGTTCTTGTAGTGGGCTTATTTGTGTCGTAATTTATTGGTGAAGTGTTTTGTTGTAGTGAGTTTATTAGTGTAGTGTGTTGTTGTAGTTAGTTTATTGGCGTAGTTTGTTGTTGTAGTGGTTTATTGGTGTAGTTTGTTATTTTAGTGAGTTTATTGGTGTAGTTGTTGTTATAGTGAGTTTATTGGTGTAGTATGTTGAAGTGAGTTTATTTATGTAGTGTATTGTTGTAGTGTGTTTATAGCTGTAGTTTGTTGTTGTAGTGTGTTTATTGGTGTAGTTTGTTGTTGTAGTGTGTTTATTGTTGTAGTTTGTTGTTGAAGTAGGTTTATTGGTCTAGTTTGTTGTTGTAGTGGGTTTATTGGTGTAGTGTGTTTATTGGTGTAGATTGTTGTTGAAGTGTGTTTATTGGTGTAGTTTATTGTTGTAGTGTGTTTATTGGTATAGTGTGTTGTTGTTGTTGTAGTGTTTTTATTGGTGTAGTTTGTTGCTGTTGAAGTGTGTTTATTAGTTTAGTGTGATGTGGTTGTAGTGGGGTTATTACTGTAGTGTGTTCTGGTAGTGTGTTTATTGGTGTAGTTTGTTGTTGTAGTGAGTTTATTGGTGCAGTGTGTTGTTGTTGTAGTGTGTTTATTGGTGTCGTTTGTTGTTGTAGTGGGTTTATTTGTGTAGTTTGTTGTTGTAGAGTGTTTATTGGTGTGAGTTGTTGTATTGTGCAGTGTTAGTGCAGTGCACGTCTTCGCATAATGTGTTTGTTGTTAACTTTCAAGAAAAGTAGAAGATAACCGGAATAGGAAGCATCCGGAAAGCAAAAGGGAAATAGAAACTGTCAAATAAATAGATGACAATGAGAATAAAGAATATGTGTGAATCAGGATGTGTGAACATATACCAAAAATTAATAATATATTTGAAATAATGAATTAAATTTGATTAAATATCATTACAAGAAATTCATCTTTCCGATTCACTGAAAATTGGGTTCATCTCTCGAATTAAACTCCATTTTCAGCAGTGTGGTGGTAGACGTAGTCTACTGGTAGGCTCAACATGCTGGTAGTACTGACTCCCCTTTTGAAGTGTGTTAGTGTGTTGATGGATTGCTGGGCCACTTTGAAGCTTTACCTTAACCCCCTTCCCCCCATGTGTGTTATGATGTAGGCGGCAGTGACCAATTGCTGGTGCTGGTGCTGCTGGTGCTGCTGGTGCTGCTGGTGCTGGTGCTGCTGGTGCTGGTGTTACTGCTGGTGATGGTGCTGCTGGTGCTGGTGCTGGTGCTGCTGGTGCTGCTGCTGGTGCTGGTGCTGGTGCTGGTGTTACTGCTGGTGATAGTGCTGGTGGTGCTTGTGCTGGTGCTGGTGTTGGTGTTGCTTGTGGTGGTGATGATGCTAGTGCTACTGCTAGTGATGGTGCTGGTGGTGCTGGTGCTGCTGGTGCTGCTGCTGCTAGTGCTGGTGCTACTGCTAGTGATAGTGCTGGTGCTGGTGGTGCTTGTGCTGGTGCTGGTGTTACTGCTGGTGATGGTGCTGCTGGTGATGGTGCTGGTGGTGCTGGTGCTGGTGTTACTGCTGGTGATGGTGCTGGTGGTGGTGTTACTACTGGTGATGGTGCTGGTGGTGCTGGTGCTGGTGGTGCTTGTGCTGGTGCTGGTGCTGGTGTTACTGCTGGTGATGGTGCTGGTGGTGCTGGTGCTGGTGCTGCTAGTGCTGGTGCTGCTGGTGCTGGTGGTGCTTGTGCTGGTGCTGGTGCTGGTGTTACTGCTGGTGATGGTGCTGCTGGTGATGGTGCTGGTGGTGCTGGTGCTGGTGTTACTGCTGGTGATGGTGCTGGTGGTGCTGGTGCTGGTGGTGCTTGTGCTGGTGCTGGTGCTGGTGGTGCTTGTGCTGGTGCTGGTGATGGTGCTGGTGGTGCTGGTGCTGGTGGTGCTTGTGCTGGTGCTGGTGCTGGTGTTACTGCTGGTGCTGGTGGTGCTTGTGCTGGTGCTGGTGGTGCTGGTGCTGGTGATGCTGGTGCTGCTGGTGCTGGTGGTGCTTGTGCTGGTGCTGGTGCTGGTGGTGCTGGTGCTGGTGATGCTGGTGCTGCTGGTGCTGCTGGTGCTGCTTGTGCTGGTGCTGGTGCGGCTTGTGCTGGTGCTGCTGGATCCTCTTGGAGGATCCTACAATCCTCATCTGTCACAACTCTTCTCATTAATTTTGTCCGCAAACATTGACATGTATGATTCCACTCCTGTAAACATATCATTTACGTAAATTAGAAAGAGGATTGGTCCCAGCACCGATCCTTGAGGTACTCCACTTGTTACTGTTCGCCAGTCCGACTTCTCGCCCCTTACCATTACCCTCTGGCTCCTTCCTGTTAGGTAGTTCTTCACCCATACTAGGGCCTTTCCGCTTACTCCTGCCTGCCTCTCAAGTTTGTATAGCAGTCTCATGTGCGGTACCGTATCAAAGGCCTTTTGGCAGTCAAGAAATATGCAGTCTGCCCAGCCTTCTCTGTCCTGCCTTATCCTTGTTACTTTATCATAGAATTCTAAAAGGTTTGTTAGGCATGATTTCCCTGTCCAGAACCCATGTTGGTGCTTGTTTACAAACCCAATGCTCTCCAGGTGCTCAACAAGTCTTAACCTAATTATTCTTTCAAGTATTTTGCAGGGGATGCTTGTCAGTGATACGGGTCTGTAGTTAAGTGCCTCCTCCATATTACCTTTCTTGAAAATCGGTACATTTGCCTCCTTCCAGCAACTGGGCAATTCTCCTGACATAAGTGACTCATTAAAGATCATTGCCAGAGGCACGCTGAGAGCCTGCGCTGCCTCTTTAAGTATCCACGGTGATACTTTGTCTGGTCCAACAGCTTTATTTGCATCCAGTGTTGTCAACTGTTTCATTACCTCCTCTGCTGTCACCTCTATATCTGATAGTCTTTCATCTAGGGTAATCGCTTCTAACAATGGGAGCTGCTCAGGCTCGGTTGTGAACACTCCATGGAATTTTGCATTCAGTACTTCGCAGATTTCCTTGTCGCTTTCTGTATATGCCCCTTCTGTTTTCCTCTCTCTTGTCACTTGGTCATTTACCGACATCTTCCTTCATATATGGCTATGTAGTAATTTAGGTTGCTTTTTCGCATTGACTGCAATATCATTCTCATAATTTCTTTCCGACACTCGTCTTATGTTAATATAATCATTCCTAGCTCTGTTACATCTAATCCTGTTGTCCTCTGTCCTTTGTCTTCTGTACTTCCTCCACTCCCTCCTGCTTCTCACCTTTGCTTCCTGACACTGTCTATTAAACCATGGGTTATTATATTCCCTCCTGCTTTTTTCTTTTATTGTTGGAATAAATCTCTCTTCAGCCTCCTTGCATTTCAATATGACTTGGTTCATCATACCTTGCACTGTTTTTCCTCTAAGTTCTTCCTCCCACTGCACTTCTTCCAGGTAGTCCCTAATCCTTCTGTAGTCCCCTTTTCTGTAATCAAGTCTCCTTTCTCGGACCTCTTGTCCTTTGGTCACAATTTTAAGCTCCATCATGTAGTCAAAGACTAGGACACAATGGTCACTGGCTCCTAGTGGTATTTCATGTTCCAACTGCTCGATGTCTTCTACATTCTGGGTGAAAATGAGATTTAATAGGCTGGGCGTATCCCCTCCTCTTTCCCTAGTATCTTCCTTCACATACTGTGTTAGGAAATTCCTGTCAATAACGTCTACCAGCTTCGCTCCCCAGGTCTCCTCCCTGCCATGGGGATTCATCGTTTCCCAATCTATCTCTCTGTGATTTAGGTCCCCCATGACCAGCAGCTTCGCTCTCATTCTATGCGCTATAGTTGCTGCCCTCTGCAGTTCATCTATACATGTCTTGTTGCTGTTCTCGTACTCCTGCCTGGGCCTTCTACTGTTTGGTGGGGGATTGTAGAGTATCAAGATTACAATCTTCTTCCCATCCACTGTCAGAGTTCCATGTATGAGGCTCGTGCTTTCATTGGTACCCGGATTTTCCAGCTCATCAAACTTCCATTTCCGCTTTATTAGGAGTGCCACTCCTCCTCCCTGTCTCTGTGTCCTTTCTTTTCTTATCACCTGGCACCCCTCTGGAAAGATTGCATCCGAGATCATACCATTTATTTTAGTTTCCACTATTGCCACTATGTCTGGGTCTCCCTCACTAACTCTTTCTTTTATCTCTTCTGCTTTATTGGCTACCCCATCAGCATTGGTGTACCAAACCTTGAGACTCTTATTGGAAACTCGGGTGTCAGAGTTCCCCCTTTCACCGGGGGTCTGGGGGGAACTGGGGGGTGTCTGGGGGGCGAGTGGGGGCTGTGTGGGTGAATGGGGGGGGGTGATAGGGGGTGCCTGGGAGTGCCTGGTAGGCGAACGGGGTCTGGGCATCTAAAG
This sequence comes from Procambarus clarkii, assembly GCF_040958095.1. Taxonomy (NCBI): domain Eukaryota; kingdom Metazoa; phylum Arthropoda; class Malacostraca; order Decapoda; family Cambaridae; genus Procambarus; species Procambarus clarkii. Next base: position 13,082,268 of record NC_091150.1, read on the forward strand.
GGTAGGAAGGGCATAATGGGTCTGAAAGTTAGGGGTCTGAAAAGCATAGGGGGGTTGACAAATAGAGTGAGACTGAGAGTCAGATAGAGGTTGAGAGGTTGGGGGGAAGAGGGCTACTGAGGGTGGAGAGTTGAGATGAGAATGGAGCATGGGTGCTGGGAGTGGAAGAGAGGGTATATTAGTTAGGGGGGAATCGGGGGTAGGTGGGGGTTTTGGGGTAGAAGAGGGGAAGAGGGAGATGGGGGAAGGTGTTAGGGGGTCACAAGGTGAGGGGGTTAAATGTGGGCTGGAGGTGCATAGGAGGGGTGAGGGTTGGGTGGGGTTTGGGGGTGAGTGGAAGAGGGGTGCAGTGGAAGCTGGGATGGAGTAGATGGAATTGAAGTCAATGGGGTAGAAGGGGCAGGGGAGTGTAAAGGGGTATTTGGGGAGGGGGGATGGGAAGGTGGGTTTGGGGAGGGCATTGCTTGACCCACTGGGGTCGCTGACAAGTGTGATGTAGCAGGGGCAGGGGAATCGTTGTGGAGGTGCAAATGTGGAAGGGACAGGGGGGTTTTGGGAGGCTGAGGCAGGGGGGATGTATAGGAGGGCTGAGTTGGGGAGGATGCGACCTGGGAGATGACCTGGGAGGTGACCTGGGAGGTGACCTGGGATGTGACCTGGGAGGTGAGACTACCTGAGACGCTAGTACGTTGTCGTTGTTGCCATCTATTTTTGTGGGCTGTTTGCTCATCTTTCGTCATAAACCTCTCTATAAACACATTGTAATGGGTTTCACTTCCTCTGAGTAAATGCTTGCTCCTCATTATGTACTCCACTGCCTCCTCATTGGAGAATTGCACCAGAACAGGTCTATTCTTGGTACAATTGTAGGGTCCAACCCGTCGATTGATATCCACCTCGCGTTCTGCCATCTCTGCTCCAATACACCTCAATATCTCGTGCAATTCGTATTTTTCTGTTTCTATTCTCTCTTGTCTAGTTGGTGCCCTAGATTCGAATAATCCATGTATTATAATAGACCGTCTCCTCAGTAATTCATTGTCATGCTGGTAGCCTGTCCCCTGGGGATTCCCCATCCCAACCGCAGTCACTAACCCATCTCCCACTAATCCTCTATCCTTAGCCATGCTGCTAAACCTTCCTAATTCGTTTGTGATACGAGCACATTCCCTCTCCCAGTCCTCTCTTCCCTTCCTAATCTCTTCCTGAACATAGAGCATAAGTTCTTGTTTCTGCCTCTCTACCGCATCCTGTATTTGCTGAAATACCTCACTTTTAATCCCCTGGATTAGATCCTCCAACCAATCACTCCTTCTCTCTACAAATTTCCCTATTAATTTGTCTATAAATCTGTCCTCCTCCTCATCCCTGCTGGTGATTGACCTTGAACCCCTTCTAGTCATTGCAGTAACAATCTAGCCAAAAAGGCGCTCCTCAATACCTTGCACAATCTGCTAACACAATAGGTGAGTGAATCTCCAATCGTCGTCCCACGTGGTGGTATAAGGGTTGCTGCCGAGGTGAGGTCACGCGGTCAGAGGTCGGTGAGGTCTGGTTTCACACTGCACAGTATTTCCTCAACTATTTTGAATTACGCTAATTAAACTGTTTTTCTTCACTACCTTATGGCTCTGGTCAAAACCCAAGGTTTTTTCATTCACTTGTACATTCACTTATAGTCTTTTTCACTTCGAAGTTGCCTGATTACCCCTCCCACTCCACTAGTGATCCAGGAGCTCCCAACCCACGTCCACCCAACACGATGGTCACAAGACAAGTCTTGTGTGTGTGTGTGTGTGTGTGTGTGTGTGTGTGTGTGTGTGTGTGTGTGTGTGTGTGTGTGTGTGTGTGAGTGTGTGTACTCACCTAATTGTGCTTGCGGGGGTTGAGCTCTGGCTCTTTGGTCCCGCCTCTCAACCGTCAATCAACTGGTGTACAGATTCCTGAGCCTATTGGGCTCTATCATATCTACATTTGAAACTGTGTATGGAGTCAGCCTCCACCACATCATTTCCTAATGCATTCCATTTACTAACTACTCTGACACTGAAAAAGTTCTTTCTAACGTCTCTGTGGCTCATTTGGGTACTCAGCTTCCACCTGTGTCCCCTTGTTCGCGTCCCACCAGTGTTGAATAGTTCATCCTTGTTTACCCGGTCGATTCCCCTGAGGATTTTGTAGGTTGTGATCATGTCCCCCCTTACTCTTCTGTCTTCCAGTGTCGTGAGGTGCATTTCCCGTAGCCTTTCCTCATAACTCATGCCTCTTAGTTCTGGGACTAGTCTAGTAGCATACCTTTGGACTTTTTCCAGCTTCGTCTTGTGCTTGACAAGGTACGCGCTCCATGCTGGGGCCGCATACTCCAGGATTGGTCTTACATATGTGGTGTACAAGATTCTGAATGATTCCTTACACAGGTTCCTGAACGCCGTTCTGATGTTAGCCAGCCTCGTATATGCCGCAGACGTTATTCTCTTTATGTGGGCTTCAGGAGACAGGTTTGGTGTGATATCAACTCCTAGATCTTTCTCTCTGTCTGTTTCATTAAGTACTTCATCTCCTATTCTGTATCCTGTGCCTGGCCTCCTGTTTCCACTGCCTAGTTTCATTACTTTGCATTTACTCGGGTTGAACTTCAACAGCCATTTGTTGGACCATTCACTCAGTCTATCCAGGTCATCTTGTAGCCTCCTACTATCATCCTCTGTTTCAATCCTCCTCATAATTTTTGCATCGTCGGCATACATTGAGAGGAACGAATCTATACCCTCTGGGAGATCATTTACATATACCAGAAACAGTATAGGTCCAAGGGCTGACCCCTGCGGGACTCCACTTGTGACGTCTCGCCAATCTGAGACCTCACCCCTCACACAGACTCGTTGTCTCCTGTTGCTTAGGTATTCCTCTATCCACCGGAGTACCTTCCCTCTCACTCCAGCCTGCATCTCCAACTTTCGCACTAGCCTCTTGTGTGGCACTGTATCAAAGGCTTTCTGACAATCCAAAAATATGCAGTCTGCCCACCCTTCTCTTTCTTGCCTTATTTTTGTTGCCTGGTCATAGAATTCAAGTAACCCTGTGAGGCAGGACCTGCCATCCCTGAACCCATGTTGATGCTGTGTTACAAAGTTCCTTCGCTCCAGATGCTCCACTAGTTTTTTTTCGCACAATCTTCTCCATCAGCTTGCATGGTATGCAGGTTAGGGACACTGGCCTGTAGTTCAGTGCCTCCTGTCTATCCCCTTTCTTGTATATCGGGACTACGTTAGCTGCTTTCCAAATATCTGGCAGTTCCCCTGTTGCCAGTGATTTGTTATACACTATGGAGAGTGGTAGGCTCAGTTCTCTTGCTCCTTCCTTTAGAACCCAAGGGGAGATTCCATCTGGGCCTATAGCCTTCGTCACGTCCAACTCTAGTAAACACTTCCTTACTTCCCCACTGGTAATCTCAAACTCTTCCAGTGGTTCCTGGTTAGCTATTCCCTCACTTACCTCTGGAATTTCTCCTTGTTCTAAGGTGAAGACCTCCTGGAATTTCTTATTCAATTCCTCACACACGTCCTTGTCATTTGTAGTGAATCCTTCCGCCCCTATCCTTAATCTCATAACCTGTTCCTTTACTGTTGTTTTTCTCCTAATGTGGCTATGCAACAATTTAGGCTGAGTCTTTGCCTTGCTTGCGATGTCATTTTCGTATTGTCTTTCTGCCTCTCTTCTCTTCCTGACATATTCATTCCTGGCATTCTGGTATCTTTCTCTGCTCTCCAGTGTCCTGTTATTCCTATAGTTTCTGCATGCCCTTTTACTTTGCTGCTTAGCTAGCCTACATCTCTGATTAAACCATGGGTTTCTCATCTTCATTTCTCTGTTTTCCTTTTGGACTGGGACAAACTTGTTTGCTGCGTCCTTGCACTTCTGCGTGATGTAATCCATCATATCTTGGGCCGTCTTTCCCCTGAGCTCTGTTTCCCATGCTATATCTGTTAGGAATTTTCTTATCCCCTCATAGTTTCCCTTTCGGTACGCTAACCTTTTGGTTTCGGTATCCCTCCTCGAGTTCAATAACCCTTCTTCAATCAAGTACTCAAACACCAGTACACTGTGGTCGCTCATTCCTACTGGGTCCTCAAAACCGATTTCTCTTATGTCGGAGTCGTTCAGAGTGAAGACTAGGTCGAGTCTCGCTGGTTCGTCATTGCCTCTCATCCTTGTGGGTTCTCCGACATGCTGGGTTAAAAAGTTGCTTGTCACCACCTCCAATAGTTTGGATCTCCACGTATCCTCGCCTCCATGCGGTTCCTTGTTCTCCCAGTCAATCTTTCCGTGATTGAAGTCGCCCATGATGAGCAGGTGGGATCTATTTCTACAGGCAGCAGAGGCTGCCCTCTCAATTATAGTGTTAACTGCCTTGTTGTTGTTTTCATACTCTTGACTGGGTCTCCTGTCATTTGGTGGAGGGTTGTATATTACTGCTACTACTATTCTTGGTCCTCCCATTGTTATGGTGCCTGCTATGTAGTCTCTGAACTCCTCAGAGCCCGGGATGGCCATCTCCTTAAAACTCCATTCCCTTCTCATGAGTAGGGCCACTCCGCCTCCTCCTCTACCTTCCCTCTCTTTCCTTATTACTGTATAATCCTGGGGAAACACGGCATTCGTTATGATTCCAGAGAGTTTTGTTTCAGTGAGTCCGATTATATCTGGGTTAACTTCTTGTGCTCTTTCCCTTAGTTCACTTGTCTTGCTTGTGATCCCATCTATGTTCGAGTACATCACCCTGAAACTGACTCTCTTCTGCTTCTTTTCTGGGGGGGACCTTTGGGATCTGGGGTGAGTGGGAGCTGGGGGGACCTGGCACGGGGGGATTGGTGGAGGAGGGAGGGCTTGGGGTGGTGGGGGAGAGGGGGAGGGTACAGGGGGTGGATAAGAGGGGGAGGGTACAGGGGGTGGATAAGAGGGGGAGGGTACAGGGGGTGGGTAAGAGAGGGAGGGTTGGGGAAGCATGTGTGTGTGTGTGTGTGTGTGTGTGTGTGTGTGTGTGTGTGTTTGTGTGTGTGTGTGTGTGTTTACTAGTTGTGTTTTGCGGGGGTTGAGCTTTGCTCTTTCGGCCCGCCTCTCAACTGTCAATCAACTATTTACTAACTACTTTTTTTTTTTTTTTTTTTTTTTTTTTTTCCCACACCACACACACACACCCCAGGAAGCAGGCCGTGACAGCTGACTAACTCCCAGGTACCTATTTACTGCTAGGTAACAGGGGCACTTAGGGTGAAAGAAACTTTGCCCATTTGTTTCTGCCTCGTGCGGGAATCGAACCCGCGCCACAGAATTACGAGTCCTGCGCGCTATCCACCAGGCTACGAGGCCCCTGTATGTGTATGTGTGTGTGTGTGTGTGTGTACTCACCTAGTTGTGCTTGCGGGGGTTGAGCTCTGGCTCTTTTGGCCTGCCTCTCAACCGTCAATCAACAGGTGTACAGGTTCCTGAGCCTATTGGGCTCTATCATATCTACACTTGAAACTGTGTATGGAGTCAGCCTCCACCACATCACTTCCTAATGCATTCCATTTGTCAACCACTCTGACACTAAAAAAGTTCTTTCTAATATCTCTGTGGCTCATTTGGGCACTCAGTTTCCACCTGTGTCCCCTAGTGCGTGTGCCCCGTGTGTTAAATAGCCTGTCTTTATCAACCCTGTCGATTCCCTTGAGAATCTTGAATGTGGTGATCATGTCCCCCCTAACTCTTCTGTCATCCAACGAAGTGAGGTTTAATTCCCGTAGTCTCTCCTCGTAGCTCATACCTCTCAGATCGGGTACTAGTCTGGTAGCAAATCTTTGATCCTTTTCCAGTTTAGTCTTATGCTTGACTAGATATGGATTCCATGCTGGAGCCGCATACTCCAGGATTGGTCTGACATATGTGGTATATAATGTTCTGAAAGATTCCTTACACAAGATTCTAAAGGCCATTCTTATGTTAGCCAACCTGGCATATGCTGCTGATGTTATCCGCTTGATATGAGCTTCAGGGGACAGATCTGGCGTGATATCAACCCCCAGGTCTTTCTCTCTCTCTGACTCTTGATGTATTTCATCTCCCAAATGGTACCTTGTATCTGGTCTCCTGCTTCCTACCCTTATCTTCATTACATTGCATTTGCTTGGGTTAAACTCTAACAGCCATTTGTTCGACCATTCCTGCAGCTTGTCCAGGTCTTCTTGAAGCCTCAAGCTGTCCTCTGTCTTAATCCTCCTCATAATTTTGGCGTCGTCAGCAAACATTGAGAGGAATGAGTCTATACCCTCTGGGAGATCATTTACGTATATCAGAAACAGGATAGGTCCAAGTACAGAGCCCTGTGGGACTCCACTGGTGACTTCACGCCATTCTGAGGTCTCACCCCTCACTGTAACTCTGCTTTCTATTTATTAGGTACTCCCTTATCAACTGGAGCGCCCTACCAGTTACTCCTGCCTGTTTCTCCAGCTTATGCATCAACCTTTTATGGGGTACTGTATTCACCTAATTAAATTCACCTAGTTGTGTTAGCGGGGGTTGAGCTTTGCACTTTCGGCCCGCCTCTCAACTGTCAATCAACTGTTTACTAACTACACTACTTTTTTTTTTCACACCACACACACACACACACACCCCAGGAAGCTGCCCGTGACAGCTGACTAACTCCCAGGTACCTATTTACTGCTAGGTAACAGGGGCATTCAGGGTGAAAGAAACTTTGCCCATTTGTTTCTGCCTCATGCGGGAATCGAACCCGCGCCACAGAATTACGAGTCCTGCGCGCTATCCACCAGGCTACGAGGCCCCCGTACCAGGCTACGAGGCCCCCGTGTCAAAGGCTTTCCGACAGTCCAAAAAATGCAGTCCGCCCGTCCTTCTCTTTTTTGCTTAATCTTTGTCACCTGATCGTAGAATTCTATCAAGCCTGTAAGGCAAGATTTACCCTCCCTGAACCCATGTTGATGGGTTGTCACGAAGTCTCTTCTCTCCAGATGTGTTACTAGGTTTTTTCTCACAATCTTTTCCATCACCTTGCATGGTATACAAGTTAAGGACACTGGCCTGTAGTTCAGTGCCTCTAGTCTGTCACCCATTTTGTATATTGGTACTACATTAGCAGTCTTCCATATTTCTGGTAGGTCCCCCGTTTCCAGTGACCTACTATACACTATGGAGAGTGGCAAGCAAAGTGCCCCTGCACACTCTTTCAATACCCATGGTGAGATTCCATCCGGCCCAACAGCTTTTCTCACATCCAGCTCCAATAGGTGCTTCTTGACCTCATCTCTTGTAATTTCGAACCTATCCAAGGTCACCTGGTTTGCTGCTACCTCTTCTAGCACTGTGGCATCTCCATGTTCTATTGTAAATACCTCCTGGAACCTTTTGTTGAGTTCTTCACACACATCTTTGTCATTCTCTGTGTACCTGCCCTCGCCCACCCTAAGTTTCATCACCTGTTCCTTCACTGTTGTCTTCCTCTTGATGTGACTGTGTAGTAGCTTTGGTTCGGTCTTGGCTTTATTAGCTATATCATTTTCATACCTTTTCTCGGCTGCTCTTCTCACACTGACATACTCGTTTCTGGTTCTCTGGTATCTCTCTCTACTTTCTGGTGTTCTGTTATTAGGGAAACTCCTCCATACCCTTTTGTTCAGCTCCTTTGCTTTCATACATTCCCTATTAAACCACGGATTCTTCCTTTGCTTCTCTGTTGTTTTTTACTGTCGGGCTGGGACAAACCTGCTTACAGCCTCCTGACATTTTTGGGTGATATAGTCCATCATGTCTTGTACTGACTTGGTTCCGAGTTCTGTGTCCCAATGTATATTCCATAGGAATTTATTCATCTCCTCATAGTTTCCCTTTCGGTATGCCAGCCCTTTGGTTCCCAGTTCTTTTTTGGGGGTGGTAATTCCTAGCTCAACCAGGTACTCAAAGCTCAATACACTATGATCACTCATTCCCAATGTGGCTTCCAACTTAACTTCCCCTTTTATCCGACTCATTTACGGTAAATATCAGATCAAGCAAGGCTGGTTCATCCCCTCCTCTCATTCTTGTCGGTCCCTTGACGTGTTGACTTAGAAAGTTTCTTGTTGCCACATCCAGCAGCTTAGCTCTCCATGTGTCTGGGCCTCCATGTGGGTCTCTGTTCCCCCAATCTATCTTCCCATGGTTGAAGTCTCCCATGATTAGAAGTCTGGATCCGTTCCTGCTAGCCACAGAAGCTGCTCTCTCTATTATATTGATGGTGGCCAAGTTGTTTCTATCATATTCCTGTCTGGGTCTTCTGTCATTCGGTGGGGGGTTATATATGACTACTATTATAATTTTCTGTCCTCCAGTTGCTATGGTGCCTGATATGCAGTCACTGAAACCTTCACAGTTCTGAATTACCATCTCTTCGAAACTCCAACCTTCTCTTAGTAGCAAAGTAGCGTCTCTCCAGTGTTGAATAGTTCATCCTTGTTTACCCTGGTCGATTCCCCTGAGGATTTTGTAGGTTGTGATCATATCTTTTGCTTAAAGATATGATCTTTATCATATGATATGATCTTACATGATATGATCTCATGTTGCTTAAAGTAAGGTGGTGGATGAGTATTTATGACTCACATGTTGCTTAGAATAAGGGATGGATGAGAGTTTATGAATCTAATGTTGGTTACAGTAAAGCACTGGATGAGTGCTTATGGTCCGAATGTTATAGTAAAGCTAGATTCAATGTGTTTTACAACTTCATCTGTGTCGTTAAACCTTTTGAAAGTCTGAATTAATTTCTAACTTTCTATTGAAGTACACATTAAATCAGCACTTGCAAGCACATGTAAATGTCTGACTGTTTGTGTCGGTGTGTGTGTGTGTGTGTGTGTGTGTGTGTGTGTGTGTGTGTGTGTGTGTGTGTGTGTGTGTGTGTGTGTGTGTGTGTGTGTGTGTGTGTGTGTGTGTGTGTACTCACCTAATTGTGCTTGCGGGGGTTGACTCTTTGGCTCTTTGGTCCCGTCTCTCAACTGTCAATCAACTGGTGTACAGATTCCTGAGCCTACTGGGCTCTATCATATCTACATTTGAAACTGTGTATGGAGTCAGCCTCCACCACATCACTTCCTAATGCATTCCATTTATTAACTACTCTGACACTGAAAAAATTCTTTCTAACGTCTTTGTGGCTCACCTGGGTACTAAGTTTCCACCTGTGTCCCCTTGTTCGTGTCCCACCCGTGCTGAAGAGTTTGTCTTTGTCCACCCTGTCAATTCCCCTGAGAATTTTGTAGGTGGTTATCATGTCTCCCCTTACTCTCCTGTTTTCCAGGGATGTGAGGTTCAGCTCCTTTAGCCTTTCCTCGTAGCTCAATCCTCTCAATTCCGGGACGAACCTGGTGGCATACCGCTGAATCTTCTCTAACTTTGCCTTGTGTTTAACTAGGTATGGACTCCAGGCTGGAGCTGCATACTCCAGGATTGGTCTTACATAAGTGGTATACAGGGTTCTGAAAGATCCCTTACACAAGTTTCTGAATGCAGTTCTTATGTTGGCCAGTCTAGCATACGCCGCTGATGATATTCTTTTGATGTGGGCCTCTGGGGACAGGTTCGGTGTGATATCAACCTCCAGATCCTTCTCTCTATTTGACTCTTGCAGGATTTCCCCTTCCAGATGATACCTTGTGTTCAGCCTCCTGCTCCCTTCGCCTAATTTCATCACCTTACACTTTCCTGAGTTGAACTTTAGCAGCCATTTTCTAGGCCATTCCTCCAGTTTATCCAGGTCATCCTGTAGTCTCTGTCTATCTTCATCCGTCTTGAGTCTTCTCATAATTTTTGCATCATCAGTAAACATCGAGAGGAATGAGTCTATACCCTCTGGAAGATCGTTCACATATATTAGAAACAGGATGGGTCCAAGTACTGAGCCCTGTGGGACTCCGCTGGTGACATCTCGCCACTCTGATGTCTCCCCCCCTCACCGTTACTCGCTGTTTCCTGTTGCTTAAGTACTCCCTTATCCACTGGAGCACCTTCCCTTTTACTCCTGCCTGTTGCTCCAACTTTTTTAACAGCCTTTTATGGGGTACTGTGTCAAAGGCTTTTTGGCAATCCAGGAAAATGCAGTCGGCCCACCCTTCTCTTTCCTGCCTAATTTTCGTTGCCTGGTCATAAAATTCTATTAAACCTGTGAGGCACGATTTACCATCTCTGAACCCATGTTGGTGGTGCGTTACAAAATTATTTCCCTCCAGATGCTCTACGAGCCTTTCCTCACGATCTTCTCCAGCACCTTGCATGGTATACAAGTTAAGGAAACTGGCCTGTAATTCAGTGCCTCTTGCCTGTCACCCTTTTTGTATATTGGGACCACGTTAGCTGTCTTCCAACTTTCTGGTAAGTCTCCTGTTTCCAATGACCTGTTATACACCATAGAGAGTGGCACACTTAGTGCTTCTGCACCTTCTGTGTGTGTGTGTGTGTGTGTGTGTGTGTGTGTGTGTGTGTGTGTGTGTGTGTGTGTGTGTGTGTGTGTGTGTGTGTGTGTGTGTGTGTGTGTGTGTGTGTGTATGTTTGTGTGTGTGAAAAAAATAGTAGTTAGTAACAGTTGAGTGACAGTTGAGAGGCGGGCAGAAAGAGCAGAGCTCAACCCCTGCAAGCACAACTAGGTGAATACACACAGATTTAGTAGTACCTCTGTGAGAAACTGACCATTCCAAAACTCACCCTCCACCTTACTATTCCCTCACTCTCTCATAACACCCCTCCCCCTAGGCACAAACCTCTCAAAGTGTGACACTCACTCTCCCACCTCCCTCTCTCTAACCCTAGCTCACTCTCTCTCACGCTCACTATATATCTCTCTCACTCTTCCTCACTCTCTCCATTTCCTCTCTTGCTCTCCAATCTCTCTCTCACTCTTTCTCTTTTGCTCTCTCCTCTCTTTCTCTCTCTCTCTCTCTCTCTCTCTCTCTCTCTCTCTCTCTCTCTCTCTCTCTCTCTCTCTCTCTCTCTCTCTCTCTCTCTCTCTCTCTCCCTCTCTCTCTCTCTCTCTCTCTCTCTCTCTCTCTCTCTCTCTCTCTCTCTCTCTCTCTCTCTCTCTCTCTCTCTATCTCTCTCTCTCTCTCTCTATCTCTCTCTCTCTCTCTCTTTCTCTTTCTCTTTCTCTCTCTCTCTCTCTCTCTCTCTCTCTCTCTCTCTCTCTCTCTCTCTCTCTCTCTCTCTCTCTCTCTCTCTCTCTCTCTCTCTCTCTCTCTCTCTGCCCTCCCCCACCTCTGGCTAACCCTATAACAACACAGTACGAAAGGGGACAAACATGGCAGGGAGATGCACCTAGGCAGCAGAAGCAAGGAAGAAGCGCAGGGTAAGAGGAGAAAACCTGGAAATTACAGCCCCTCAACGTAACATCCCCTAAGATCAGGGAGAACCTACAACCAGAAACCCAGTAACACCAGAGGGGAGGGCCACTCCACCATATTCCTCTGAATAGCCTCCCCCCACCCTACCCTGAACCCTCCCTGCCCCCACTCAAATGCTCAGCCATCTCTCCGTCAATCCCTCAACCCAATACCCACCCTGCTACCCATACCCCAATCCTACCATATCTCCCATCACCCATTTCTCTTCCTGTCCCCCACACCCCTTCATCTCATACCCTCCCTGTTTCCCCCTTCTCTTGACCCCACATTCCTCACCCCAGAATTCTCTGAGACCCTATTATCCACCTCACAAATCTTCATACCTATGGAACAGCTTTCCCTTTCAGCAGAACGCTCACAAAGATGGGGACATGAGAAGGAACAGAAGAAAGTGAGTCTCAAGGTAATGTACACTAACAAAGATGGGATTACAAATTAAACAAGTGAACCTGGAGAATGGGCACTAGAAGAAACCCCAAAAATAATAGCACTCACAGAAACAAAGCTAGCGAAAACCATAACAAATTCAGTGTTTCCACAGGACTACTGTGTTGTGAGGAAAGAGAGAGATGGAAGAGGAGGTGGTGGTGTAGCTCTACTGGAAAGAAAAGGCTGGCATTTTGAGATGGTTATTCAGGGCTGTGAAGGTATCAGTAACTACATAACAGGTACCATAGGAATTGGAGGCCCAAAAATTTTAGTCATAGTCATATATAACCAAACACCAAATGACAGAAGACCCAGAAGGGAATATGATAGAAACACCATGGCCACCATTAACATAATTGGGAGAGCAGCTTCTGTCTCTAGCAGGAATGAATCTGGATTACTTATTATGAGAGACTTCAACCACAGGAAGATAGATTGGGAGAACAGAGACCCACATGGAGGACCGGACAAATGGAGAGCTAAGCTGCTGGACGTGGCAAAAAGAAACTTTCTAAGCCAACACTTCAAGGTACCGACAAAAATGCGAGGGGAAGATTAACCAGCCATGCTTGATCTGATATTTACCCTTAAATGAGAAAGATATAAGGGGAGTTAAGTTGGAAGCACCCTTGGGAATGAGTGATCACAGTGTATTGATCTTTGAGTACCTGGTAGAGATAGGGTTTATCTTCCCCAAAAAGAACTAGGAAACAGAAGGCTGGCATACCGCAAGGGGATTTATGAGGAGACAAGAAGTTTCCTAAGGGATATATATACCATGGGACACAGAACTCAGAGCTACGTCTGTACAAGACATGATGGACTATGTCACCCAAAAGTGTTAGGAGGCAGTTAACAGGTTTATCCCGGCCCAAAACGAAAATTCCAAGAATCAAAAGAATCCATGGCTTAATAGGGCATGTATGGGAGCAAAGGAACTGAATAAATGGGCATAGAGTAACTTCAGAAATAACAGAACACCAGAAAGCAGAGAGAGATACCAGAGAACCAGGAATGAGTGTGTTAGTATGAAAAGAGAAGATAAAAATTATGAAAATGATATAGCAAATAACGTAAAGACCGAACCAAAGCTTCTTCACAGTGACATCAAGAGGAAAGCAACAGTGAAAGAACTGGCGATGAAACTTAGAATGAGTGAGGACAGGTATACAGAGAATGACAAAGAGGTGTGTGAAGAACTCAACAAGAGGTTTCAGGAGGTCTTTACAACGGAAGGAAGTGAGATCACTGGGCTAGGAGAGGTGGCAGTAAACCAGGCGGTCTTGGAAGGGTTCGAAATTACAAGAGATGGGGTCAAGGGATACCTGTTGGATCTGGATGTGAGAAAGGCTGCTGGTCCAGGTGGAATGTCACCATGGGTATTGAAAGAGTGTGCAGAAAAATTTTGCTTGCCACTCTCCATAGTGTATAGTAGGTCACTGGAAACGGGAAACCTACCAGAAATATGGAAGACGGCTAATGTATTCCCCCATATACAAAACGGGTGACAGACAAGAGGCAGTGAACTACAAGCCAGTGTCCTTAACTTGTATACCATGCAAGGTGATGGTGAAGATCGTGAGAAAAAAACTTAGTAACACATCTGGAGAGAAGGGACTTCGTGACAAATCGATAGCATGGGTTCCGGGAGGGGTAAATCTTGCCTTACTGGCATAAGGGTTATCTTGAGGTTATCTTGAGATGATTTCGGGGATTAGTGTCCCCGCGGCCCGGACCTCGACCAGGCTTTCTTTTTGTTACACAGTCCAAGGAAGCAGCCCATAGCAGCTGTCTAACTCCCAGGTACCTATTTACTGCTACGTATCAGGGGCTTCAGGTTGAAAGAAACTTTCACCCATTTGGTCTCCGCCTTCATCGGGGATCGAACCCGGAACCTCAGGACTACGAATCCGAAACGCTGTCCACTCAGCTGTCAGGCGTCATGGTGCATAACTTAGAATATTAAAAGTTGTTCCATGTCAACCAAACTTTGTGGAATAGTTGTAAATGATAAAGGCTGCAACTATGTCAAGTTTCAGTATCGCAGCCTAATTAGAAAGGGAGGAAAAAGAATATAAAAAAATTTCAACGAATTTTACTCATTTTCAGAAATACTCTTGAACCACAAGCTTCAAATGAAATCATTTATATGAGACTCATCTATCACATTAGCATATAATAAAGAATTTGCCCAACCGGATTATTAAAAATATGTTTAGTTTTTCTGATACAAAGAGTCAAAGTTCCCAACAAAATATGCAAATATATTATTTTTATATCTATTTATAAAATCAATAAATGAACTTAAGAAAAAAGAGATATAGCAAATTGTAGACACATAAAATCTACATGCAACATGTAAGTTTCATGTAAATTGAATTCAAAATAAAAGAGTAGAGTCACTTTTATGTAACTTGAAAAGTAATGAAGTCAAAGGTGCTGCAACCTGAGGCTGACATCTACTAATTTCCTCCAAAATTGGCACCTTTACAGATAGGCTTACGTGCAGTCAGGTGTATTCCTTATATGCAAATTGTCCGAAAACAAAATATTAACAAATTAAAAAAAAAATTGACTAAATTTTGGGGGGGATAAAACTAATCATAATATTTTTTATTATATGCTATTGTGATAGCTGAGAGTCATAGACATGATTTCAGTTGACATTTGTGTTTGATGTTAATTTTTTATTATTTTGGAACATTGGGACATGCTACGATGCTGAGACTCTGACCAGTGGGAGCCCGTTTTATATACAGCTAGTCTAAAACGTTTGATTGAAATCGAACCAGTTTTCATTTATTGCATATTTTAAAGTTATGCCTCCTTAATAATTCTACGAGCAGGCAACAAAAGGAAGGCAGGCGGACTGCATTTTCTTGGACTGCCGGAAAGCCTTTGACACAGTACCCCATCAGAGGCTGGTACAGATGCTTGATAGACAGGCAGGAGTAACAGGCAGTGGATAAGGGAGTTCCTAAGCAATAGGAAGCAGAGAGTTACAGTGAGGGATGAGACCTCAGATTGGTGTGAAGTCACCAGTGGAGTCCCACAGGGCTCTGTACTCGGGCCTAACATGTTTTTGATATACATAAATGATCTCCCGGAGGGTATAGACTCATTCCTCTCAATGTTTGCTGACGATGCCAAAATTATGAGAAGGATTAAGAGAGAGGAGGACTGCTAGAGGGTTCAAGAAGACCTGGATAAACTGAAGGAATGGTCAAACAAATGGTTGTTAAAAATTAACACAAGCAAATGTAATGTATTGGAGATAAGTGTAGGGAGCAGGAGACCAGATACAAGGTATCATTTGGTAGTTTATATTCTTCAAGAGTCAGAGTGAGAGAGAGAGAGTGAGAGAGTGAGAGAGTGAGAGAGTGAGAGAGTGAGAGAGTGAGAGAGTGAGAGAGTGAGAGAGTGAGAGAGAGAGAGAGAGAGAGAGAGAGAGAGAGAGAGAGAGAGAGAGAGAGAGAGAGAGAGAGAGAGAGAGAGAGAGAGAGAGAGAGAGAGAGAGAGAGAGAGAGAGAGAGAGAGAGAGAGAGAGAGAGAGAGAGAGAGAGAGAGAGAGAGAGAGAGAGAGAGAGAGAGAGAGAGAGAGAGAGAGAGAGAGAGAGAGAGAGAGAGAGAGAGAGAGAGAGAGAGAGAGAGAGAGAGAGAGAGAGAGAGAGAGGGAGAGAGAGAGAGAGAGAGAGAGAGAGAGAGAGAGAGAGAGAGAGAGAGAGAGAGAGAGAGAGAGAGAGAGAGAGAGAGAGAGAGAGAGAGAGAGAGAGAGAGAGAGAGAGAGAGAGAGAGAGAGAGAGAGAAGGACTTCGGGGAAGGGGGGTAAATATCACGCCAAACCTGTCACCTGAAACCCATATCAAGGGGATAACATCAGCAGCATAGCAGCATATGCCAGATTGGCCAACATAAGAACGGCCTTTAGAAACTTGTGTAAGGATTCATTCAGAACTTTGTATACCACATATGTCAGACCAATACTGGAGTATGCAGCTCCAGCATGGAGTCCATATATAGTCAAGCAAAATACAAAAATGGAAAAGGTTCAAAGGTTTGCCACCAGACTAGTACCCGACCTGAGAGATATGAGCAACGAGGAGAGACTACGGGAATTAAACCTCACGTCACTAGAAGACAGTTGAGTTAGGGGGACATGATTACCACATACAAGATTCTCAAAGGAATTGACAGGGTAGATAAAGACAGGCTATTAATTACAAGGGGCACACACACACTAGAGGACACAGGTGGAAACTGAGTGCTCAAATGAGCCACAGGGATATTTGAAAGAACTTTTTAAGAGTCAGAGTGGTTGACAATTGGAATGCAAGTGATGTGGTGGAGTCAGACTCCATACACAGCTTCAAGTGTAAATATGATAAAGCCCATAATCTCAGGAACCTGTACATCAGTTAATTGACAGTTATGAGGCGAGACCAAAGAGCCAGAGCTCAACCCTCGCCAGCATAACTAGGTGAGTACAACTAGGTGAACTAGGTGAGTGGATATGGATGTGAAAGACACATATGGCACAGTGGATAGCGCGCTGGACTTCTAATCCAGAGGTCAAGGGTTCGAAGCTCACTTGGGATAGTTGTTTAGCTGGACGTCGCTTTCACTCTGTAAATGACTCGAAAATGTTTATTAATAGGAATACTTCCAGTGAGCGTTTATGAAATGATTAAATTTACGCGCATTGGTCGTGGATTCAATTCCTGCTACTGGACGGAACCGCTTAGGCTACATTTCCTTTTGGTGCCTCACGACAAAGTGAGCAGCGCTCTGGAGTCGGGGTTCTTAGGGCCCGAGCTCGATCCTCAGCAGAGGCAGAAACAAATGGGCTGTTTCTTTCACTCTGATGCTACTTGTTGACCTAGCAGTAAATAGGTACCTGAGAGTTAGGCAGCTGCTACGGGCTGCTTCCTGGGAATGTGTGCGTGTGTTAGAGAGAATTATATGTAGTATCCATAATAGTGAAAATATAAACAGGGTAGAAAGGCGGGGTCCAAGAGCTAATAGCTTGCTAATGTAGACACACACACACACACACACACACACACACACACACACACACACATTCACTTTATTATTGACTAGTTGTACCCGGCCATGCGTTGCTGTGGCTCAGCAACGCATGTGCGTTGCTGAGCCACAGCAACCTTTCCTTGTCCCCCAGTCCTCCCCACCATTCCCCCTCTCCCATCCCTCTCGTCCTCCTAACCATCCCCTACTCCACCCATCCCCCCTCGTCCTCCCCACAATTGCCCCTTCATCTGTCCCCTTGTTCTCCCCACCATCTCAAACTCCACCGTCCCCTAGTCTTCCCCCTCCATTCCCCCACTCCATAATCCCCTCATCCTCCCCCGTCATCTCCCACTTCCCTGTCCCCTCGACCTCCCTACCATTCCCCCCCCCTCCCCTGTCTCCTCTTCCTCCCCACCATCCCCCACTCCCCTGTCCTCTTGTTCTCCCCACCATTATAAATTCCTCCCTCCCCTCGTCCTCACCATCCCCAACTCCCCTGTACCCTCGTCCTCCCCACCATTACCCCCTCCCCTGTCCCCTCGTCCTCCCCCACTCACGTCCCTTTGTCCTCCCCATCATTCCCCGCTCCTTCATCTGATGCATCCCCAAATGATCTTATGTTCCCATCAGAAAATTGTGAGCATCAAATAACCTTATGTTCCCATCACTGAAAAATAAGAAGAAGAGTTTAAAAAAGAAATGAGAAAAAGGAAAAAATACAAAAATAAACTCTACTCGCAAAATGAACGGTATGGTAAACAACACAGCTCAATTCCAAGGCATTATCACACAAAATAATTAAATAAAAATGAAAATAAATCGAAATCTATGAATATTCCATTTATCAGTGCAACTGGAAACATTGAAATGGAATTGTAACATATTTAGTATAGCGTGTGTTGCTCTTACGTACAGTATATGGCGCTGTTAAAAAAATATATATATAAATGCCACACCTTTCACAGGTGTGGCATTTATACTTATACTCACGAAATGATTGGAATGGTCAACAACACAGCTCAATTCAACGCAGTGTCACTCAAAATAATTAAATCAAAATGAAAATAAATCGAAATCTATGAAAATTCAATTTATCAGTGCAATCGGAAACATTGAAATGGAATCATAACATATTCAGTATAGCGTGTGTTGCTATTACGTGCAACAGATGGCGCTGTTTTTAAAAAAAAACATGTTTCTTCCTGTCACTGGAGAAGCATGTATATAGTAAGTATATAAAAATACTCGCTTATGCGAATGCAACGTTGTGTCAAAACTTCAAAGAAATCGGTAAAGAGGTTTCGAAGTTTTCCCTCACATGAAAAACACATAAAAAAAAAAGTTTTCCAAAAAGCATGTTTTTTTCCCCATCACAGACGTGACATCTACATAGTATGTATACATAAACACGCTCGGATGCGAATGGAACGTTGTGTGAAAATTTCAAAGCAATCGGTGAAGAACTTTCGGAGATTAGCGATTTTGAAGAAACGATCATTTACATTTTTATTTATATAGATAGGGAAGATTTCCTGAGACCCGAAACTTTAAGAACAAGAGGTCATAGATTTAAACTAGCTAAATACAGATGCCGAAGAAATATTAGAAAATTCACTTTTGCAAACAGAGTAGTAGATGGTTGGAATAAATTAGGTGAGAAGTGGTGGAAGCCAAGACCGCCAGTAGTTTCAAACCGTTATATGAAAAAGAGTGCTGGGAAGACGACATACTACGAGCATAGCTCTCATCCTGTACCTACACATAGGTAATTACACATAGGTAATCACACACACACACACAGACTTACACACACATTTTGCTGACGACGCCAAAATTATGAGAAGCATTAAGACAGAGGAGGACAGCTTGAGGCTTCATGAAGACCTGGACAAGCTGCAGGAATGGTCGAACAAATGGCTGTTAGAGTTTAACCCAAGCAAATGTAATGTAATGAAGATAGGGGTAAGAAGCAGGAGACCAGATACAAGGTATCATTTGGGAGATGAAATACTTCAAGAGTCAGAGAGAGAGAAAGACCTGAGGGTTGATATCACGCCAGACCTGTCCCCTGAAGCTCATATCAAGAGGATAACATCAGCAGCATATGCCAGGTTGGCTAACATAAGAACGGCCTTTAGAAACTTGTGTAAGGAATCTTTTAGAACATTATATACCACATATGTCAGACCAATACTGGAGTATGCGGCTCCAGCATGGAGTCCATATCTAGTCAAACATAAGACTAAACTGGAAAAGGTTCAAAGGTTTGCCACCAGACTAGTACCCGAGCTGAGAGGTATGAGCTACGAGGAGAGACTACGGGAATTAAACCTCACTTCGTTGGAAGACAGAAGAGTTAGGGGGGACATGATCACCAGATTCAAGATTCTCAAGGGAATCGACAGGGTTGATAAAGACAGGCTATTTAACACAAGGGGCACACGCACTAGGGGACACAGGTGGAAACTGAGTGCCCACATGAGCCACAGAAATATTGGAAAGAACTTTTTTAGTGTCAGAGTGGTTGGCAAATGGAATGCATTAGGAAGTAATGTGGTGGAGGCTGACTCCATAGACAGTTTCAAGTGTAGATATGATAGAGCCCAATAGGCTCAGAAATCTGTACACCTGTTGATAGACGGTTGAGAGGCGGGACCAAATAGCCAGAGCTCAACCCCCGCAAGCACAACTAGGTGAGTACACACATACCTAAAACGACAATCACCAATCCTGGAGTATGCGGCCCAAGCATGGAGCCCGTACCTTGTCAAGCACAAGACGAAGATGGACAAAAAAAGTTCAGAGGTATGTCACTAGACTAGTCCCAGAACTAAGGGGCATGAGTTACGAGGAAAGGTTGCGGGGAAATGCACCTTACGACACTGGAAAATAGAAGAGAAAGGGGAGACATGATCACAACCTACAAAATCTTCAGGGGAAATTGACAGGGGAGAAAAGGATAAACTATTCAACACTGGTGGTACGCGAACAAGGGGACACAGGTGGAAACTAAGTACCTAAATGAGCCATAGGGACATTAGAAAGAACTTTTTCAGTGTCAGAGTAGTTAACACGTGGATTGCATTGGAAAGTGATGTGGTGGAGGCTGACTCCATACACAGTTTTAAATGTTGATATGATAGAGCCCAGTAGGCTCAGGAATCTGTACACCAGTCGATTGACGCTTGAGAGGCGGGGCCAAAGAGCCAAAGCTCAACCCCCCGCAAGCACAAATAGGTGAGTACAAATAGGTGAGTACACACACACACACACACACACACACACACACACACACACACACACACACACACACACAGGAATTGATAGGGAATTGATAGGGTAGATAAAGACAGGCTATTTAACACAAAGGGCACCCGCACTAGGGAACACAGGTGGAAAGTGAGTGCCCAAATGAGCCACAGAGATATTAGAAAGAACTTTTTTAGTGTCAGAGTCAGAGACAAATGGAATGCATTAGGAAGAGATGTGGTGGAGGCTGACTTCATACACAGTTTCAAGTGTAGATATGAAAGAGCCCAATTGGCTCAGGAACCTGTATACCTGTTGATTGACGGTTGAGAGGCGGGACCAAAGAGCCAGAGCTCAATCCCCGCAAGCACAATTAGGTAAGTACAATTAGGTGAGTACACACACACACACACACACACACACACACACACACACACACACACACACACACACACACACACACACACACACACACACACACACACACACACACACACACACACACAGAAGGACCCCCCCATCTTAAACCCAATAGATGCTCTACGTGCCCCAACCCCAGGTGCCCGAGGTGCCCACCTTGGGCACCCTCCCCATGATCTCCCTTCTCCCCCCCAAGTCCTCCCTAATTCTCCATGCCCCTCCCTTCTCCCCCAGCCCCAAGCCCTCCATACTCCCCTGCCCCCCTAACCCTCCAGTATCCTCCACCATCCTGTGCCCTCCCTTCTCCCCCACTCTTCTCAGCCCTCCCTTTTTCCTCATCCCCCCTCGCCCCTCCCTATCCCACAACCTCCCCCCCAAGCCCTCCTTCCTTTTATGCCCCCCATTCCCCCTAATTACCCCAAGCCCTCTTCCCTCCCATACCACCCCAAGCCTCCCCTTCTGCCACACTCTCCAAAGCCTCCCCCTCTCATCCTCCCAAGCCTCCCCCACTCACCCACACCGCAAGCACTCTTCCCCCCCCCCCCCGAAGCCCTCCCTCCTACACCACCCTCCCCGTACCAGATCCTCCCAGCCCCCGCACACCCCAGAACCCCCAGGTCCCCCCTTCATGGGTCCCCCCATCCCGGTCCCTCCCTGTTTCCCTGCTTCAGGGGAAGCAATAGGATCTGAGAAAGGACAGAAGAGAGTCAGCTTCATGGAGATGTACTCGAACATAGATGGGATCACAAGCAAGGCAAGTGAACTACGGGAAAGAACACAAGAAGTGAACCCAGATGTCATCAAACTCACAGAAACAAAACTCTCAGGCATCATAATGAATGCGGTGTCTCCCCAGGACTACACTGTAATAAGGAAAGAGAGGGAAGGACGGGGAGAAGGTGGAGTGGCCCTACTAATGAGAAAAGAATGGAGCTTCAAGGAGATGGACCTCCTGGGCTGCGAGGGATTCAGAGACAACATAACAGGCACCATGACATTGGGAGGACCAAAAGTAGTAGTAGCAGTGATATATAACCCTCCACCAAATGACAGAAGACCCAGGCAAGAGTATGACAACATCAACATAACTGTTAACACTATAATTCAGAAGGCAGTTTCTGCTGCTTGTAGAAATAGATCCCATCTGCTCATCATGGAGACTTCAATCACGGAAGGATAGACTGGGAGAACAAGGAACCACATGGAGGAGAGGATACATGGAGAGCCTAACTAATGGAGGTGGCGACAAGAAACTTTCTCAGCCAACATGTCAGGGAACCCACTAGGATGAGAGGAAACGATGAACCAGCGAGACTCGACCTAGTCTTCACTCTGAACGACTCCGACATAAGGGAAATCGGCTATGAGGCCCCAGTAGGAATAAGCGACCACAGTATACTGATGTTTGAGCATCTGGTTGAGGAAGGGTTACTGAACTAGAGGAGGGGTACTGAAAACAAAAAACTGCCATTCCGAAAGGAAAACTATGAGGAGCTAAGAAAATTCTTAACAGATATAACATGGGGAACAAAGCTCAGGGGAAAGACGGCCTATGACATGATGGACTTCATCATGCACAAGTGCAAGGAAGCAGCAAACAAGTTTGTCCCAGCCCAAAAGGAAAACAATGAAATGAAGATGAGAAACCCATGGTTTAACCAGAGGTGTAGGCTAGCTAAGCAGCAAAATAAAAGGGCATGGATCTATAGGAATAACAGGACATTTATGAGCAGAGAAAGATAAAAGAGTGCCAGGAATGAATATGTCAGGATGAGAAGAGAGGTAGAAAGACAATACGAAAATGACATCGCAAGCAAGGCAAAGACTCAACCTAAATTGCTTCACAGCCACATCAGGAGAAAAAAACAGCAAAGGAACAGGTAATGAATATAAGGATAGGGGCAGAAGGATTCACTACAAACGACAAGGAAGTGTGTGAGGAGCTGAATAAGAAATTCCAGGAGGTCTTCAACTTAGAGCAAGGAGAGATTCCAGAGATAAGATAGGGAATAGTTAACCAGGAACCACTAGAAGAGTTTAAGATTACCAGTGGAGAAATAAAGAAGTCTTTACTAGAGTTGGATGTGACAAAGGCTATAGGTCCATATGGAATCACCCCTTGGATACTAAGGGAAGGAGCAGAATGACTGTGCCTACCACTCTACATAGTGTATAACAAATTACTGGCAACAGGGGAACTGCCGGAAATTTGGAAGGCAGCTAATGTAGTTCCAATATACAAGAAAGGGAATAGCCAGGAGGCACTGAACTACAGGCCAGTGACCATAACCTTCATACCATGCAAGCTGATGGAGAAGATTGTGCGAAGAAAGCTAGTGGAACATCTGTTGCGAAAGAACTTTGTAACACAGCATCAACATGGGTTCATGGATGGCAAGTCCTGCCTCACAGGGCTAATTGAATTTTACGACCAGGCAGCAAAAATTAGGGAAGAAAGAGGGTGGGCAGACTGCATATTTTTGGATTGTCAAAAAGCCTTTGATACAGTATCACATAAGAGGCTAGTGAAAAAGCTGGAGATGCAGGCTGGAGTGAAAGGGAAGGTACTCCGTTGGATAAAGGAGTACCTAAGCAACAGGAGACAACGAGTCAGTGTGAGGGGTGAGGTCTCAGATTGGCGAGACGTTACAAGTGGAGTCTCGCAAGGGTCAGTTCTTGGACCTATACTGTTTCGGATATATGTAAATGATCTCCCAGAGGGTATAGAATCGTGTCTCTCCATGTTTGCTGATGATGCAAAAATTATGAGGAGGATTGAAATAGAGGATGATAATAGGAGGCTACAGGATGACTTAGACAGATTGAATGAATGGTCCAACAAATGGCTGCTAAAGTTTAACATGAGTAAATGCAAAGTAATGAAACTAGGCGGTGGAAACTAGAGGCCAGACACAAGATACACAATAGGAGATGAAGTACTTAATGCAACGGAAAAATTGAAAGATCTATGAATTGATATCTCACCAAACCTGTCTCTTGAAGCCCACATAAAAAGAATTACGTCTGCAGCATATGCGAGGCTGGCTAACACCAGAACAGCCTTCAGGAACCTGTGTAAGGAATCATTCAGAATCTTGTACACCACATACGTAAGACCAATCCTGGAGTATGCGGCCCCAGCATGGAGCCCGTACCTTGTCAAGCACAAGACGAAGCTGGAAAAAGTTCAGGGGTATGCCCCTAGACTAGTCCCAGATCTAAGTAGCATGAGTTACGAGGAAAGGCTGCGGGAAATGCACCTTACGACACTGGAAGACAGAAGAGTGAGGGAAGACATGATCACCACCTACAAAATCCTCAGGGGGAATTGACAGAGTAGACAAGTATAAACTATTCAACACTGGCGGTACGCGAACAAGGGGACACAGGTGGAAACTGAGTATCCAAATGAGCCACAGGGACGTTTGAAAGAACTTTTTCAGTGTCAGAGTAGTTAACAGGTGGAATGCATTAGGCAGAGATATGGTGGAGGCTGACTCCATACACAGCTTTAAATGTAGATATGATAGAGCCCAGTAGGCTCAGGAATCTGTACACCAGTTGATTGATAGTTGAGAGGAGGGACCAAAGAGCCAAAGCTCACCCCCGCAAGCACAATAAGGTGAGTACACACAAACACACACACACAGACACACACACACACACATACACACACACACACACGCACACATTAAGGGGGCCTTGTAGCCTGGTGGATAGCGCGCAGGACTCGTAATTCTGTGGCGCGGGTCCGATTCCCGCACCAGGCAGAAACAAATGGGCAAAGTTTCTTTCACCCTGAATGCCCCTGTTACCTATCAGTAAATAGGTACCTTGGAGTTAGTCAGCTGTCACGGGCTGCTTCCTGGGGTGTGTGTGTGTGTGTATGGTGTGGAGAAAAAAAGTAGTTAGTAAACAGTTGATTGACAGCTGAGAGGCGGGCCGAAAGAACAAAGCTCAGCCCTCGCAAACACAACTAGGTGAATACACACACACACACACACACACACACACACACACACACACACACACACACACACACACACACACACACACACATGTAGATATGTTCAAATGTAGAGGTGTAAGAGCCCAGTAGGCTCAGGAATCTGTACATCAGTTGATTGACGGTTGAGAAGCGGGACCAAGGAGCCAGAGCTCAATCCCCGAAAGCACAACTAGGTGAGTACGCACACACACACATTCACACACTCCAGAGACTACATTACAGGCACCATGACAATGGGAGGATCATCATCAAGGGGAACTTCAATCACGGAAGGATAGACTGGGAGAACAAGAAACCACACGGAGGTGAGGAAACATGGAGAACTAAACTATTGTAGGTGGCGATAAAACGTTTTAAGCCAGCATGTCAGAGGCCGCATAAGAATGAGAGGAAACGATAATCGATAATCAGCGAGACTCGACCTAGTCTTCACTCTGAACGACTCCGACTTAAGAGAAAACGGTTTCGAGACCCCAGTACGAATAAGCGACCACAGAGTAATCACGTTTGAGTATTTGGTCGAAGAACCAAATGTACTCAAGAAAGGGACCTGAAAACAAAAAGCCAGCATTCCAAAAAGGGAAACTACTAGGAGATAAGAAAATTCCTAACAGATATAACATGGGAAATCTCAGGGGAATGACAGCCCAAGATACGATGGATTACATCACGAAGAAGATTAAATAGGCAGCAGACAAGTTTGCCCCGGTCCGAAAGGAAAAAAAACGAAATGCAGATGAGAATCCCATGTATTAATTAGAGATCTTATCTAGCAAGGCAACAGAATACAAAAGTGCGGAGAAACTATAGAAATAACAGGACACTTGAGAACAGAGAAAGATACCGGAGTAACAAAAATGAATACGTCAAGGTGAGAAGAGAGGCAGATGGGCAATACGAAAATGACATAGCAAGCAAGGCAAAGACTCAACCTAAATTGCTGCACAGCCACATCAGGAGAAAAACCAATAGTGTATGAACAGGTAATTAAATTGAGGATACAGGAAGGCAGATTCACTACAAACGACAAGGAAGTGTGCAATGTTTACCAGTTGATTGATCGCATGTTGAAAACTATGCTTTGCTCAAGAAAAAAATTGCCTGCTTTAAATACTCGCCTCCCGGGCTCGAATCCCGGACAGGCTCTGGTAATTTTCAATAGGCATATTTAATTCTAAAAAGGTGATATAAATAACGTAACTAAACTCAAATATCCTCGGCCTGTTGGTCTAGTGGTATGATTCCTGCTTTGGGTGCAGGAGGTCCCGGGTTCAACTCCCGGACAGGCCCTCAATATTTTCCTTCCCGAGCAAGTTAATTATACTGTAAAATTAATTCCTTATATTTTACCAACATTAAGAAATGCACTATTAAACATAGGAGACATCATAAGACTTAATTTTAAGTAGCAAATCAGTATGATGCACATAATTTAAAATGTAACTAACTAATTCTGGAATATAGTGAATGAAATTTGCAGATCCTCAACATTTACATGAAGAGATTCAGGAGAAAGCCAGGCAGGAAGTGGCGGACCAGCCGGGTTATAATGGATACGAGGGGCATCCAGGCAGCTCCAAGCAACAGCCTTGATTGATCAAGTAATCACACGACGAGCCTGGCCCCAGACCGGGTTGTGGGGCAGTAGACTTTCCAGAACCTACTTCAGGTATACTCCGAGTATACTATACGCCAGGTATACTAAGAGTATACGCCAGGTATACCGCAGGTAACCATGATCAAATCCATCTGAACACACACGAGGTTCCAAATCTCTTCATTATTAAACAAACTATTGACTCGTGAATACTTTAGTGGTTCACCTGTTGCAACGTCGACCGTGTCTACCTGCGTCGACCGTGTCTACCTGCGTCGACCGTGTCTACCTGCGTCGACCGTGTCTACCGGCGTCGACCGTGTCTACCTGCGTCGATCGTGTCTACCTGCGTCGACCGTGTCTACCTGCGTCGACCGTGTCTACCTGCGTCAACCGTGTCTATCTGCGTCGACCGTGTCTATCTGCGTCGACCGTGTCTATCTGCGTCGACCGTGTCTACCTGCGTCGACCGTGTCTATCTGCGTCGACCGTGTCTATCTGCGTCGACCGTGTCTACCTGCGTCGACCGTGTCTATCTGCGTCGACCGTGTCTACCTGCGTCAACCGTGTCTATCTGCGTCGACCGTGTCTATCTGCGTCGACCGTGTCTATCTGCGTCGACCGTGTCTATCTGCGTCGACCGTGTCTATCTGCGTCGACCGTGTCTATCTGCGTCGACCGTGTCTACCAGCGTCGACGTTGACCACGTCTACCAGCGTCAACGTTGACCACGTCTACCAGCGTCAACATTGACCACGTCTACCAGCGTCGACTTTGACCACGTCTACCAGCGTCAACATTGACCACGTCTACCAGCGTCAACGTTGACCACGTCTACCAGCGTCAACGTTGACCACGTCTACCAGCGTCAACATTGACCACGTCTACCAGCGTCAACGTTGACCACGTCTACCAGCGTCGACGTTGACCACGTCTACCAGCGTCAACGTTGTCCACGTCTACCAGCGTCAACGTTGACCATGTGTACCAGCGTCGACGTTGACCATGTCTATCAGCGTCGACGTTGACCATGTGTACCAGCGTCGACGTTGACCACGTCTACCAGCGTCGACGTTGACCACGACTACCAGCGTCGACGTTGACCACGTCTACCAGCGTCAACGTTGACCACGTCTACCAGCGTCAACATTGACCACGTCTACCAGCGTCGACTTTGACCACGTCTACCAGCGTCAACATTGACCACGTCTACCAGCGTCAACGTTGACCACGTCTACCAGTGTCGACGTTGACCACGTCTACCAGCGTCAACATTGACCACGTCTACCAGCGTCAACGTTGACCACGTCTACCAGCACCGACGTTGACCACGTCTACCAGCGTCAACGTTGACCACGTCTACCAGCGTCAACGTTGACCATGTGTACCAGCGTCGACGTTGACCATGTCTATCAGCGTCGACGTTGACCATGTGTACCAGCGTCGACGTTGACCACGTCTACCAGCGTCGACGTTGACCACGACTACCAGCGTCGACGTTGACCACGTCTACCAGCGTCAACGTTGACCACGTCTACCAGCGTCAACATTGACCACGTCTACCAGCGTCAACGTTGACCACGTCTACCAGCGTCGACGTTGACCACGTCTACCAGCGTCAACATTGACCACGTCTACCAGCGTCAACGTTGACCACGTCTACCAGCGCCGACGTTGACCACGTCTACCAGCGTCAACGTTGACCACGTCTACCAGCGTCAACGTTGACCATGTGTACCAGCGTCGACGTTGACCATGTCTATCAGCGTCGACGTTGACCATGTGTACCAGCGCCGACGTTGACCACGTCTACCAGCGTCAACGTTGACCACGTCTACCAGCGTCAACGTTGACCATGTGTACCAGCGTCGACGTTGACCATGTGTACCAGCGTCGACGTTGACCATGTGTACCAGCGTCGACGTTGACCATGTGTACCAGCGTCGACGTTGACCATGTGTACCAGCGTCGACGTTGACCATGTGTACCAGCGTCGACGTTGACCATGTGTACCAGCGTCGACGTTGACCATGTGTATCAGCGTCGACGTTGACCATGTCTACCAGCGCCAACGTTGACCATGTCTACCAGCGTCGACGTTGACCATGTGTACCTATCTGTGTGTCATCATTACACTTCCGAGTAATGATGACACACAGGGTGGCGGCGTAGACTCTCACAAGGACCATAGACAGCACGTGGTTACATGCGAGTAATGATGACACACAGGGTGGCGGCGTCGACTCTCACAAGGACCTTAGACAGCACATGGTTACATGTGAGTAATGATGACACACAGGGTGGCGGCGTTGACTCTCACAAGGACCTTAGACAGCACATGGTTACATGTGAGTAATGATGACACACAGGGTGGCGGCGTCGACTCTCACAAGGACCATAGACAGCACATGGTTACATGTGAGTAATGATGACACACAGGGTGGCGGCGTCGACTCTCACAAGGACCTTAGACAGCACGTGGTTACATGCGAGTAATGATGACACACAGGGTGGCGGCGTCGACTCTCACAAGGACCATAGACAGCACATGGTTACATGTGAGTAATGATGACACACAGGGTGGCGGCGTCGACTCTCACAAGGACCATAGACAGCACATGGTTACATGTGAGTAATGATGACACACAGGGTGGCGGCGTAGACTCTCACAAGGACCTTAGACAGCACATGGTTACATGTGAGTAATGATGACACACAGGGTGGCGGCGTCGACTCTCACAAGGACCTTAGACAGCACATGGTTACATGTGAGTAATGATGACACACAGGGTGGCGGCGTAGACTCTCTCAAGGACCTTAGACAGCACATGGTTACATGTGAGTAATGATGACACACAGGGTGGCGGCGTCGACTCTCACAAGGACCTTAGACAGCACGTGGTTACATGCGAGTAATGATGACACACAGGGTGGCGGCGTAGACTCTCACAAGGACCTTAGACAGCACGTGGTTACATGTGAGTAATGATGACACACAGGGTGGCGGCGTCGACTCTCACAAGGACCTTAGACAGCACGTGGTTACATGCGAGTAATGATGACACACAGGGTGGCGGCGTAGACTCTCACAAGGACCTTAGACAGCACGTGGTTACATGTGAGTAATGATGACACACAGGGTGGCGGCGTAGACTCTCACAAGGACCTTAGACAGCACGTGGTTACATGCGAGTAATGATGACACACAGGGTGGCGGCGTAGACTCTCACAAGGACCATAGACAGCACGTGGTTACATGCGAGTAATGATGACACACAGGGTGGCGGCGTAGACTCTCACAAGGACCTTAGACAGCACGTGGTTACATGTGAGTAATGATGACACACAGGGTGGCGGCGTAGACTCTCACAAGGACCTTAGAAAGCACGTGGTTACATGCGAGTAATGACAACACACAGGGTGGCGGCGTCGACTCTCACAAGGACCTTAGACAGCACGTGGTTACATGCGAGTAATGATGACACACAGGGTGGCGGCGTCGACTCTCACAAGGACCTTAGACAGCACGTGGTTACATGCGAGTAATGATGACACACAGGGTGGCGGCGTCGACTCTCACAAGGACCATAGACAGCACATGGTTACATGTGAGTAATGATGACACACAGGGTGGCGGCGTCGACTCTCACAAGGACCATAGACAGCACATGGTTACATGTGAGTAATGATGACACACAGGGTGGCGGCGTAGACTCTCACAAGGACCTTAGACAGCACATGGTTACATGTGAGTAATGATGACACACAGGGTGGCGGCGTCGACTCTCACAAGGACCTTAGACAGCACATGGTTACATGTGAGTAATGATGACACACAGGGTGGCGGCGTAGACTCTCACAAGGACCTTAGACAGCACATGGTTACATGTGAGTAATGATGACACACAGGGTGGCGGCGTCGACTCTCACAAGGACCTTAGACAGCACGTGGTTACATGCGAGTAATGATGACACACAGGGTGGCGGCGTAGACTCTCACAAGGACCTTAGACAGCACGTGGTTACATGTGAGTAATGATGACACACAGGGTGGCGGCGTCGACTCTCACAAGGACCTTAGACAGCACGTGGTTACATGCGAGTAATGATGACACACAGGGTGGCGGCGTAGACTCTCACAAGGACCTTAGACAGCACGTGGTTACATGCGAGTAATGATGACACACAGGGTGGCGGCGTAGACTCTCACAAGGACCATAGACAGCACGTGGTTACATGCGAGTAATGATGACACACAGGGTGGCGGCGTAGACTCTCACAAGGACCTTAGACAGCACGTGGTTACATGTGAGTAATGATGACACACAGGGTGGCGGCGTAGACTCTCACAAGGACCTTAGAAAGCACGTGGTTACATGCGAGTAATGACAACACACAGGGTGGCGGCGTCGACTCTCACAAGGACCTTAGACAGCACGTGGTTACATGCGAGTAATGATGACACACAGGGTGGCGGCGTAGACTCTCACAAGGACCTTAGACAGCACGTGGTTACATGCGAGTAATGACAACACACAGGGTGGCGGCGTCGACTCTCACAAGGACCTTAGACAGCACGTGGTTACATGTGAGTAATGACAACACACAGGGTGGCGGCGTCGACTCTCACAAGGACCTTAGACAGCACGTGGTTACATGTGAGTAATGACAACACACAGGGTGGCGGCGTCGACTCTCACAAGGACCTTAGACAGCACGTGGTTACATGTGAGTAATGACAACACACAGGGTGGCGGCGTCGACTCTCACAAGGACCTTAGACAGCACGTGGTTACATGCGAGTAATGATGACACACAGGGTGGCGGCGTCGACTCTCACAAGGACCTTAGACAGCACGTGGTTACATGCGAGTAATGATGACACACAGGGTGGCGGCGTAGACTCTCACAAGGACCATAGACAGCACGTGGTTACATGTGAGTAATGATGACACACAGGGTGGCGGCGTCGACTCTCACAAGGACCTTAGACAGCACATGGTTACATGCGAGTAATGATGACACACAGGGTGGCGGCGTCGACTCTCACAAGGACCTTAGACAGCACGTGGTTACATGCGAGTAATGATGACACACAGGGTGGCGGCGTAGACTCTCACAAGGACCTTAGACAGCACGTGGTTACATGCGAGTAATGATGACACACAGGGTGGCGGCGTAGACTCTCACAAGGACCTTAGACAGCACGTGGTTACAAGGGAGACATGCAGGGATAAACCAGGTGGTTGGTGCGACGTATCATACAGCACGGGGTCGCCCGTAGCGTTAACACAGCTGGGAGGCCAGTGAGGGTTCACACACACAAGGGGGGAATTGGCCCGCGCTGAGCACTGGGTGGCGGTGCACGGTGTTGGTGACACACAGTGTTGGTGGTACACGGTGTTGGTGACACACGGTGTTGGTGGCACACGGTGTTGGTGGCACACGGTGTTGGTGGCACACGGTGTTGGTGGCACACGGTGTTGGTGACACACGGTGTTGGTGGCACACGGTGTTGGTGGCACACGGTGTTGGTGACACACGGTGTTGGTGGCACACGGTGTTGGTGGCACACGGTGTTGGTGACACACGGTGTTGGTGGCACACGGTGTTGGTGGCACACGGTGTTGGTGGCACACGGTGTTGGTGGCACACGGTGTTGGTGGCACAGGGTAGTGGTGGCACACGGTGTTGGTGGCACACAGTGGTGGTGGCACACGGTGTTGGTGGCACACGGTGTTGGTGGCACACGGTGTTGGTGACACACGGTGTTGGTGGCACACGGTGTTGGTGGCACACGGTGTTGGTGGCACACGGTGTTGGTGGCACACGGTGTTGGTGGCACACGGTGTTGGTGGCACACGGTGTTGGTGACACACGGTGTTGGTGGCACACGGTGGTGGTGGCACACGGTGTTGGTGGCACACGGTGGTGGTGGCACACGGTGTTGGTGGCACACGGTGTTGGTGGCACACGATGTTGGTGGCACACGGTGTTGGTGGCACACGGTGGTGGTGGCACACGGTGTTGGTGGCACACGGTGGTGGTGGCACACGGTGTTGGTGGCACACGGTGGTGGTGGCACACGGTGGTGGTGGCACACGGTGTTGTGGCACACGGTGTTGGTGGCACACGGTGTTGGTGGCACACAGTGTTGGTGGCACACGGTGTTGGTGGCACACGGTGGTGGTGGCACACGGTGTTGGTGGCACACGGTGTTGGTGGCACACGGTGTTGGTGGCACACGATGTTGGTGGCACACGGTGTTGGTGGCACACGGTGTTGGTGACACACGGTGTTGGTGGCACACGGTGTTGGTGGCACACGGTGTTGGTGGCACACGGTGGTGGTGACACACGGTGTTGGTGGCACACGGTGTTGGTGGCACACGGTGTTGGTGACACACGGTGTTGGTGGCACACGGTGTTGGTGGCACACGATGTTGGTGGCGCACGGTGTTGGTGGCACACGGTGTTGGTGGCACACGGTGTTGGTGGCACACGGTGTTGGTGGCACACAGTGTTGGTGGCACACGGTGTTGGTGGCACACGGTGTTGGTGGCACACGGTGTTGGTGGCACACGGTGTTGGTGGCACACGGTGTTGGTGGCACACGATGTTGGTGGCACACGGTGTTGGTGGCACACGGTGTTGGTGGCACACGGTGTTGGTGACACACGGTGTTGGTGGCACACGGTGTTGGTGGCACACTGTGTTGGTGGCACACGGTGTTGGTGACACACGGTGTTGGTGGCACACGGTGTTGGTGGCACACGGTGTTGGTGGCACACGGTGTTGGTGGCACACGATGTTGGTGGCACACGGTGTTGGTGGCACACGGTGTTGGTGGCACACGGTGTTGGTGACACACGGTGTTGGTGGCACACGGTGTTGGTGGCACACTGTGTTGGTGGCACACGGTGTTGGTGACACACGGTGGTGGTGACACACGGTGTTGGTGACACACGGTGGTGGTGGCACACGGTGTTGGTGACACACGGTGTTGGTGGCACACGGTGTTGGTGGCACACGGTGGTGGTGGCACACGGTGTTGGTGGCACACGGTGTTGGTGGCACACGGTGTTTCACGGTGTTGAAAGAAGAGAGATCAGCAGCGAACAGTTGCAAGTATTAAAACACACAAGTAGTGTACCCCGCGAGATCATTTGAGGTCATTCAGATTGTGATATATTTTATCAAACTAACAGAAGAAAGTCTAAGTATCATAACTTGCGGATTATGTATAATTGCTGGTTTTTAGAAACGAAGACGTTAGAGGGAGAGTACAAGGAGATCTAGATGCGCTCAAGCGGTGTGTGTGATATTTAATTCAGAAGTGATGGTAGTGGTGTAACTACCTGGTGATGGTAGTGGTGTAGCTACCTGGTGATGGTAGTGGTGTAGCTACCAGGTGATGGTAGTGGTGTAGCTACCTGGTGATGGTAATGGTGTAACTACCTGGTGATGGTAGTGGTGTAGCTACCAGGTGATGGTAGTGGTGTAACTACCTGGTGATGGTAGTGGTGTAGCTACCTGGTGATGGTAGTGGTGTAGCTACCAGGTGATGGTAGTGGTGTAGCTACCTGGTGATGGTAGTGGTGTAACTACCTGGTGATGGTAATGGTGTAACTACCTGGTGATGGTAGTGGTGTAGCTACCAGGTGATGGTAGTGGTGTAACTACCTGGTGATGGTAGTGGTGTAGCTACCTGGTGATGGTAGTGGTGTAGCTACCAGGTGATGGTAGTGGTGTAGCTACCTGGTGATGGTAGTGGTGTAGCTACCTGGTGATGGTAGTGGTGTAGCTACCTGGTGATGGTAGTAGTGTAGCCAACTGGTGATGGTAGTGGTGTAGACAACAGGTGATGGTAGTGGTGTAGCTACCTGGTGATGGTATTGGTGTAGCGACCTGGTGATGGTAGTGGTGTAGCTACCTGATGATGGTAGTGGTGTGGCTACCTGGTGATTGTAGTGGTGTAGCGACCTGGTGATGGTAGTGGTGTTGTTACCTGGTGATGGTAGTGGTGTAGCTACCTGGTGATTGTAGTGGTGTTACTACATGGTGATGGTAGTGTTGTGGCTACCTGGTGATGGTAGTAGTGTAGCCACCTGGTGATGGTAGTGGTGTAGCCACCTGGTGATGGTAGTGTTGTAGCTACCTGGTGATGGTAGTGGTGTAGCCACTTGGTGATGGTAGTGGTGTAGCCACCTGGTGATGGTAGTGGTGTAGCTACCTGGTGATGGTAGTGGTGTAGCCACCTGGTGATGGTAGTGGTGTAGCCACCTGGTGATGGTAGTGGTGTAGCTACCTGGTGATGGTAGTGGTGTAGCTACCTGGTGATGGTAGTAGTGTAGCTACCTGGTGATGGTAGTGGTGTAGCTACATGGTGATGGTAGAGGTGTAGCTACCTGGTGATGGTAGTGGTGTAGCTACCTGGTGATGGTAGTAGTGTAGCTACCTGGTGATGGTAGTGGTGTAGCTACATGGTGATGGTAGAGGTGTAGTTACCTTCTGATGGTAGTTATGTAGCCTCCTGGTGAATGTCAACTATCACGACAACATCGTCACCACACACTATATAAGACTGTCGGTCATTGCTACAACAATGTCACTACACTATATAAGACTGTTGATTATCACCTCAACAACGTCACAATACACTATATGCCACTCTCACCCATCACCACAACTGGGTCAATACTCACTATAAGACTGTCGAGCATCACCACAACAAGGTCACTACACCACAGAAGACTGTCGGTCATTAACGCAACAATGTCACCATACACTGTATATGACTGTCAACAATCACCACAATAATGTCACTACACACTGTATATGACTGTCAATCATCACCACAACAACGTCACTACACTGCACATGACTGTCGACCTTTACCACAACAAATTCACTACACACTATAAGACTGTCGACCATCACCTCACACTGTACAAAACTGTCGACCATAACCACAGCAACATCACCACACACACTATATAAGACTGTCGAGCACAACAACGTCACCACACTATATAAGACTGCCAACAATCACCACAATAACTTCACTACACTATACAAGACTGTCGACCATCACCATATCAACGTCACTACACTATACGAGACTGTCGACCATCACCTCAACAACGTCACTACACTATACAGGACTGTTGACTATCACCGCAACAAGGTCACTTCACTTTACTAGACTGACAACCATCACCATGTTACGGCCACTTAGGACCAGTAACCGGGTTCTTGATGTTAATCCTTTTTTTCTGTATTCGTCCCCAAGTTAGTAGTAAGCTTTCAAGAAACAGGCTGTATCAAGCAGTAGAGCAATGCATATATAAGGGGGGGGGGGGGGGGGGGGGTTAAGAGAGACACAATTCCCTACACCAATATATTTACACCTTCACCATTATATATATTAAATTAAACTGTTACTATCCGAATGAACAACTGCCTCTTCACTCAGGGCACAACACAATGACGGTGTTCATAAAACCCAGTAATCCCACGACTCAGATACACGTTGTCCACTGACAAATGTTAGCGAGATCACCTTCTACATGGGCCAGTCCACCCTGATAGGGTTCACCCCCTTCCAACCTGTGGTTAGGGTTGCTCCCACGGGGAGCACTGCACTTCACGTCGACTGCACCTCACGTCGCTGGAAGACAGAAGAGCTAGGGAAGACATGATCACCACATACAAAATTCTTAGGGGAATTGACAGGGTGGACAAGGATGGATTATTTAACACAGGTGGCACACGCACAAGGGGACACAGGTGGAAGCTGAGTACCCAAATGAGTTACAGAGACATTAGAAAGAACTTTTTCAGTGTCAGAGTAGTTAGTAAATGGAATGCACTAGGAAGTGATGTGGTGGAAGCTGACTCCATACACAGTTTCAAATGTAGATATGACAGAGCCCAGTAGGCTCAGGAATCTGTACACCAGTTGATTGACGGTTGAGAGGCGGGACCATAGAGCCAGAGCTCAACCCCCGCAAACACAACTAGGTGAGTACAGGTCTTAGCCCCTCAGTTCCTGGCGCCACTGTCCGCCCCGGGGCTCCCCCAGTCGACCAAGAGCTGGCCTTATACACCCCTGGCGAGTGAGGAGGTTCAAGCCTCCTATAACTCACCTGAACCTGCCCGTCCTGACACTGGGAGGTTCTATCTTGGATATCTGGTCTACTCAGGTCGCCAGCTGGGTGTTTATAATCGTGTCCCAGCAACACGTCAGTGGTCTTAGTGGTTATCTTAATCAAGGATGAAATATCACATGCAGTACAAGGTGTCACTAATGGTCTCATAAATATATACATATAGCCCTAGAGAATGGAGGCTCACTTAAACTCATCAGTTAGTTTAAAAGTTTACTGAAGAAAAAGCATATATACACATATAATTTGCATAAAGAAATTGGTTATAAGCGGAATCATCCGCTGGTGGCAAAACTCTTCTTGACAAGCCTCTGGCAACACGATCAGCTGACTGGGTCCACACCTCGAGCTGTGGGCACACACCTCGCGCCAGAAACGTCGTGACTCTCCCACGCCTCTAGCAATGCGATCAGCTGGACGTTTCTGAGTTCGTTGCTGGCTCTTTGCACACCAGCTACCACCTCCAGGATCACTAACATCCCCACCTTAATGCTCACACACACCAACTCATGCCTAAATAAGCTCTGGGCTCCTAGCCTAATATCCTGTCACTTAGACAATAAAATGATGAGCAGAAATGTCCACAACATATAAAATGCCCTAGCTCGCCTAGATCAAAAGGGGTAAAGGGAGGGACAATTATCTACCTTATATCATTCCAACCAAGAAGCCGAATCTTCCTCTGTTGAGGGATGCTGAGGTTCCTGATCCTGGCTTCTGGTCTCCTGATGAACAGTTCCCACACACAGGTCCCTCCGTCGTCCTCGTGGTAACGTGTCTTCGCCGTGCTCACTCACAACAGGTACTTCCTTAAGCCTCCTCTTGTCCGAGGTACTGGAGACAGGTACCTCCGTCGTCGTCCTTCACTCTTCCTGGCACTGCCGACACCTCGCAGTCCAGCACAGCTTCCCCTAACCTCACTGCCAGTAGATTTGGCCCGGCCGTAGCTTCTTGCTTGATGTGGAATACTGGTCCCCTTGGGCGTCCCAGACGTCACCAGCCCAACGTTCCCTCTGCTGCAGACTCTTGATAGAGCTCTTGGCACTCTATTCTGGTCCGTCCTTGCTTCTGGGCACTCCACGGAAGTTGGATGGCTTCTCAGACTGTCTGCAGAATCGAAGCGAAGCTTAAATCTACTGGAAAGGGCTCCCTAGATCCGAAGCTCACTCGAGCACGTCCTCACTCTATTGCGGCTCGTGACCTACTCTTCCCGCCCAGGTGCCAGCCGCCCTGAGAATCCTCCGCCTCGTGACGTCACACCGCCCGAGGGCTCTCGTCATTGGTCACTTCCGGCACGTGACCTAACCTGGCCAATCAGGTGCCGGGAGGCGTCACGACGTCTTGGCGGGAAACAGGATGGCTCGACACTGTCTTGTGCCACAAAAGACGTAAGACCCTTGCATTATCAAACTTAGCTGGCCATTTTACAGCCAGCTTATTCACGCTCCACACTTTCCCACACATGAAAATGTTCCCTGAACATCAGAGAATACTTAGGCTACAAAGATATGACTCTTCTAAGCTGGGAAGGAAGAAATATAGGGGTGGGACACCGTCTCGTTTATTAAATTAAACTGTTACTATCCATATGAACAACTGCCTCTTCACTCAGGGCACAACACAATGACAGTGTTCATAAAACCCAGTAATCCCACGTCTCAGGTACACGTTGTCCACTGGCAAACGTTAGCGAGATCACCTTCTACATGGGCCAGTCCACTCACACAGTATCACTGTGTTAATTGTTATGATCCCAGGTAGCTGAAAAACGAGTCTACCTTGAGAGTTATTCTGCAAGACCTGACCTAAATAAGAGGTCAAAGAAATATAGACATGAAGATACATACATAAAAGAATTGGTTAAATTTGACAACCAGTTTAAGAGTATGGGCAGTGATCAAAAATGTAAGTAAACAACTGGTCATGAGATGTGGAGAGTTTGCTGAGAGTGTGAGGCTCGCTTCTGGAGGGGTTTGACCCCACTTGAGCACCAGACATCGTGAGGGGAAGCCGTGCTCTGTGTGATCTCCTGTTAGAGAAGATCCCCTAGTTGACATACTTCAAGAGGAAGGAAGTGTGCAGACGTTTCAGCTGTGGAATCAAGTTGGGAACGTTGTGGTCTCAAGTCCTGATAGGCCTTCCTTCCTTCATTACACACAGAAATCACAATTTCTGTTCATTGTTCAATGATTTGTTCATTGATGAATGATCAATGATTTGTTCATTGATGAATGATCAATGATTTGTTCATTGATGAATGATCAATGATTTGTTCATTGATGAATGATCAATGATTTGTTCATTGATGAATGATCAATGATTTGTTCATTGATGAATGATCAATGATTTGTTCATTGATGAATGATCAATGATTTGTTCATTGATGAATGATCAATGATTTGTTCATTGATGAATGATCAATGATTTGTTCATTGATGAATGATCAATGATTTGTTCATTGATGAATGATCAATGATTTGTTCATTGATGATTGATCAATGATTTGTTCATTGATGAATGATCAATGATTTGTTCATTGATGAATGATCAATGATTTGTTCATTGATGAATGATCAATGATTTGTTCATTGATGAATGATCAATGATTTGTTCATTGATGAATGATCAATGATTTGTTCATTGATGAATGATCAATGATTTGTTCATTGATGAATGATCAATGATTTGTTCATTGATGAATGATCAATGATTTGTTCATTGAAGCATCACGTTATTGTGGTTTCTGTGTGTAATGAAGGAAGGGCGAAGACGTATAACGACCTATTGACACAGCTCGGGTGAATGGGGAGAGTTGTGAAAACCCTGGTTTGTGTCTCGCAGAAGCTGCAGGATCCAGTAAGTTCAGTAGAATTTCGGTTTCAACTCTTTTTCCATGTCATAGATCAGTCGATTAGGGCAGCGTCTGGGATGCTCACAGACGTAGGTTCAAATCCTCGTCACGGCCCTTGTGGATTTGTTCGTCCTGAAATATTTTCGTTTGGCAACTTGTGAGCGCTCTGTCAAGCATCGGCCAGGAAGCGCCCTGGACTAGACAATTTTGTGATTTGTCCTGAGGAAGAAGTTGATGGGAGTACTCTGAGGCTAGAGAAGAAGTTGATGAATGGAACATCAAGCCTGTTAGTGTAGATGTTGTACTCTGTGGAAGAGCAAGCCCCATAGTGAGGAATTGGGGCTTGTCTCACATGTTTCTGTGGAAACGGTAGTGGAGTACCACTGGAGTCCAAGGAGAACTTCATGGTGCAACAGCCTGGAAGAGCTGCAGAGGATCCTTGTAGATGAACCTGGAAGAACCTGATGATGTCAGGGTAGTGAACTCCCAGATGTGGGAAGGAAGTTCTAGTTGACTACTTGTAGGAAGTTGGTAGAGTGCTTGAGTGCTTGACAGCTATAGGCTGGATTACCTACAGATATATATATATATATATATATATAATGTTCTAGGACTGATAGGGTAATTGGTTATTATTTACTTATGATGAAGTTTATAGAGTTACAACTGTGGGCTGAATTACCTGCAGAGATATTTATATGTTCTAGGGCTAATAGTGCCGTATTTATCTTGTAAGATTTATCCACTTGGTGAGGTGGATAGTGTAAGCGGCGAGCCAGAAGTTGGGCGACCACTTGGTATAAGTGACTGATAGAGTTCTGATGGATTTGATCTGCAACCAGGTTATAATATCATAAAGTGTAGAGGTTTAGAGTCCCTTGTATTATATGTGAATGCTTTGTATATGTTCTGTTTTGTTATTAAATCTGTGTAGTTAACAGCTGTTTGCCCTTGTCCTAGTGAGGCTTCCCAGAAAGTCGAAAAGAGAGAGAGAGAGAGAGAGAGAGAGAGAGAGAGAGAGAGAGAGAGAGAGAGAGAGAGAGAGAGAGAGAGAGAGAGAGAGAGAGAGAGAGAGAGAGAGAGAGAGTGAAAGAACCAAGAACCATAGCTGTCGACAGGGGAGTACAGAGTAATATTTCAGAATAGGGGATTGAGGAGATCATAGCAAATAAGGAGAGAGTGGGGAGTCACAGCAGATTGAGTGGGTGTGTGCATATGACAACGAGGTCAGTATTGGAGCCGCAATCCCTTAAACGTTTGACATTGAACCCCTCTCCAAGTGCCCAGGGTGATCTCCTTGTCAAAATAAGCACTCTCCGAGTTTTGGGTTGGGTTGTCCATAAGGAAGGACGACCAACAACAACATCCTAATAGAATACACCCAACCTTCACTCTCCAGGTACTCACTCACAGAGGGCTTCAGCAACACGCTGACAGAGGTCCCAAACTAATGCAAGCAGGGGTAGTTATTACCCTGACTGAAGCCTCTAGCAGCTTGCTAGCAGCACTTCACAATAGATACATCACTGTTTTCATTAACTTTTACAAGACAATCCCGGGTACGTCGAGCTTCAGAAACACTGTATATATCAGCAGCTATCACCAAGCTAAGAGTTCGTTGACTGCCCAAGGTGAACTACCTACTCAGCTCAATTGCCTCCATATGTCACTTCTCTGGACATAAACACGCCATTAGCCAGATGGACAGTACACTGGATAACCATAAGATAACACTCATTCACCGGGGAATTGATATTATGCCTTGTAGCCACAACCTAGATGGTGCTGATCTTGATACTCCACCCACCAGAGATCATCAACCTCTCCTTCTGATTGAGGCAGGAAACCCGAGCCATTCGCTGATACCAGGTCACCACCAACAGTTGGCATTGTCTACATAGCGCCCAATACTAGGGGAGTTGGAGTGCAGACTCATAGATGTCGCTTAAATTGCCACTCCACACTCCGACGATGTTGTCAAAACCGTAACACACCACAACAACGTCACTACACTTTTCATGACTTTCGACTTTCAACACAAGAACATCGCTACACTATACAAAACTGTCAACTATCACCACAACAAAGTCACTACACTATTCAAGAATGTCGACCATCACCACAACAATATCACTACAGAATTCAAGACTGTCGACCATCACCACAACGTCTCTTTACTATACAAGACTGTTGACCATCGCCACAACAAGGTCACTACACTGTACAAGTCTGCCGACCATTACCACAACAACGTCACCGCACTACACAAGACTGTCGACCATTACCACAACAACGTCTCTTTACTATACAGGACTGTCCACCATCACCACAACAATGTCACTACACTGTACAAGACTGTCGGTTATCACCTGAACAACGTCACTACAAACTGTAGAAAACTGTCGACCATCACGACAACAAAGTCACAACACCTTATACAAGACTGTCGACCATCACCTCTACAACGTCACCACACACTGCACAAAACTGTCGATCATCTCCACAACAACGTCACTACACTATAAAAGACTGTCTGTTGACCATCACCACAACAAAGTCACCACACACAATATAAGAAATTCGGATATCATAACAACAACTTCACCACACACTATATAAGACAGTCGACTATCACCACAACAACGTTACCACACTATACAAGACTGTCGATCATCACCACAACAAAGTCACTATACTATACGAGACTGTCGACAATCACCACATCAACGTCACTACACACTATAAAGGACTGTCAATCATCACCACAACAAGGTCCCAACACTATACAACACAGTAGATCAACACAACAACGTCACCACAAACTAAACAAGACTTTCGACCATCAACACAACAACGTCACTACACTTTACAAGTCTTTCGGCCTTCACCACAAGAACGTGACTACACTACACAAGACTGCTGACCATCACCACAACAAAGAAACTACACTATACACGAATGTCGACCATCACCACAACAAGGTCACTACAATATACATGACTGTCGACCATCATCGCAAAACGTCCCTTCACTATACAGGACAGTCGACCATCACCACAACAACGTCACTTCACTATTCAAGACTACCTACCATTACAACAACAAAGTCACAATACAATACGAGACTCTCGAACATCATCACAAAACGTCACTTCACTATACAACACTGTCGAAAATCACCACAACAACGTCACTACAAAATTTAAGACTGTCAACCATCACCACAACAACGTCACTACAGTGTACAAGATTGTTGATCATAACCACAACAAAGTCATTACACTATAAAAGACTGTCGACCATCAAAACAACAACGTCACCAAACACTAAAAAGACTGCCTGCCATCACCACAACAACGTCACCACACACTATACAAGACTGTCGACTATCAGCACAACAACGTCACCACACGCTATACAAGACTGTCGACTATCAGCACAACAACGTCACCACACACTATACAAGACTGTCGACTATCACCACAACAACGTCACCACACGCTATACAAGACTGTCGACTATCAGCACAACAACGTCACCACACTATATAAGACTGTCGACCATCACCAGAACAACGTCTCCACACACTATATAAGACTGTCCACCATCACCAGAACAACGTCTCCACACACTATATAAGACTGTCCACCATCACCACAACAACGTAACTATACTATACAAAACTGTCGACAATCACCACATCAACGTCACTACATACTATAAAGGATTGTCGATCATCACCACAAGAAGGTCACAACACTA
The DNA here is from genome assembly GCF_040958095.1 of Procambarus clarkii. Taxonomy (NCBI): domain Eukaryota; kingdom Metazoa; phylum Arthropoda; class Malacostraca; order Decapoda; family Cambaridae; genus Procambarus; species Procambarus clarkii. The sequence continues at coordinate 13,125,213 of NC_091150.1, forward strand.
TACAAGACTGGAGATCAACACAACAACATCACCACACACTATACAAGACTGCTGACCATCACCATATCAAAGTAACTACACTATACACGACTGTCGACCATCACCACAACAACGTCACTAAACACATTATATAAAACTTTCGACCATCGCCGCAACAACGTCACCACATTCTATACAACACTGTCGACCATAACCGGTACAAGTCACTGTCTCATGACTCAGGGACAACAGTGACACAAGACACAGAGCATCATTAACCTCTACACGTCACTCTCTCATGACTCAAGGACAACAGTGACACAGAAGACAGAGCATCACTAACCTCTACACGTCACTCTCTCATGACTCAGGGACAACAGTGACACAGAAGACAGAGCATCACTAACCTCTACACGTCACTGTCTCATGACTCAGGGACAACAGTGACACAAGACGCAGAGCATCACTAACCTCTACACGTCACTGTCTCATGACTCAGGGACAACAGTGACACAGAAGACAGAGCATCACTAACCTCTACACGTCACTGTCTCATGACTCAGGGACAACAGTGACACAGAAGACAGAGCATCACTAACCTCTACACGTCACTCTCTCATGACTCAAGGACAACAGTGACACAGAAGACAGAGCATCACTAACATCTACACGTCACTCTCTCATGACTCAAGGACAACAGTGACACAGAAGACAGAGCATCACTAACCTCTACACGTCACTGTCTCATGACTCAGGGACAACAGTGACACAAGACACAGAGCATCACTAACCTCTACACGTCAATGTCTCATGACAGGGACAACAGTGACACAGAAGACAGAGCATCACTAACCTCTACACGTCACTCTCTCATGACTCAGGGACAACAGTGACACAGAAGACAGAGCATCATTAACCTCTACACGTCACTGTCTCATGACTCAGGGACAACAGTGACACTGGAGACAGAGCATCATTAACCTCTACTCGTCACTGTCTCATGACTCAGGGACAACAGTGACACAAGACACAGAGCATCATTAACTGCTTCACGTCTCTAATCAGCTCAAAACCCTAGCTAGAGGACAATTCCAAACTAACTATAATTAGAGCATCTGAGATATATATATATAAGTATGCTGGCAGTGTTGTGTCAACTGTTAGTGTTGTGTTGTGTCGTGTTCCCTTCTCGTTTATTGACTTACTGCACCAAGATAAGTATGAGTAAGTTACAAGGCTTCTTCCGCCCCTTCCTTGCATGCTTTACCTGCGGGAAGTTAGAAGTGTCTGGGGGCAAAGGTCGCAGTAAACACAAGAAGAAGACCCGTCGGGGTCAGGTGACCGAGGACAGATCTTATGACTGGCCTAACGAGGGCTGGGAAGATAGACAAGATGTGGGCCGCTGGATATTCCGCGGAGACCGGGCCGCCTTCACCAAACGACGCCATCAAACAGAGGAAATGTTGAAGGCTGCCAAGATCTTTGACTCGCAACACAGAAAAGTTATTTTTTCCACCAGATTCTTAGGTTTACTCCGACTCTTTGATACCGCAGAGGCCTCGCTTCTTACAGGTCCGCGTTCGATCCCTGGCGTTCCGCTCCTCACCAGACGATGTTCTGATATTCAAAAAGTCTTAAAAGATGAGAACATTTTTGTTCCCTTACATATTAAGAAAAAGGTTTACGAAAGATACTTGGATTCTTCAGTCCAACAACTTGGGCTCGTCGATAGCGCAGAGGCCTCGCTTCTCACAGGTGTTTGTTCGACCTCCGACAGTCGAAGTGGTTGGGCACGATCCCTTCTCTCCATCCAATGTCAGTGCCATATCATTAAGTTTCTTTCAATTACCATTCTAGTATACTGGCTTAGGGCTTTAGCCTCGTGCTGACCAAACTAACCTTGTTTATTGAGTCAGCCAATGACTTATGACTTATCTTTACATAACGATTTTGTCTAAAATATTCACCACAGTTAATATGGATATTTTATGTTATTTATGAAACCCAGAACATATCTGTTTAGTTTTTCAATACAACTGCATGAACATGAAAAAGTGCATCAGGGTGAAAGAAACTCTGCCCATTTTGTTTCTGCCATCACAGGGGATCGATACCGGAGCCTATGATTACGAGTCCATAGCGTTGTCCACTCAGCTATCAGGCCACCGGAGGGACGTGAGTGTGTGTGTGTGTATTCACCAATTTTTATTCCCCTAGTTGTACTTACGGGGGTTGATCACTGCTTTTTCGGCCCTAACCCCTTGATGAATGCGTGTACTTACCTAGTTGTGCTTGTGGGGATTGAGCTCTGGCTCTTTGGTTCCGCCTCTCAACTGTCAATCAACTAGTGTAAGGTTCCTGAGCCTATTGGGCTCTATCATTTCGACATTTGAAACTGTGTATGGAGTCAGTCTCCACCACATCACTGCCTAATGAGTTCCTTTTGTTAACTACTCTGACACTGAAAAAGTTCTTTCTCACTTATTTGGGTATTCAGTTTCCACCTGTGTCCCCTAGTGCGTGTTCCCTTTGTATTAAAAAGCCTGTCTTTATCGGCCCTACCAATTCCTTTGGGAATCTTGTATGTGGTGATCATGTTCCCCCTACCTCTTCTGTCTTCCAGCGACGTGAGGTTTAATTCCTGTAGTCTCTCCAAGTAGTTCATACCTCTCAGTTCGGGTACTAGTCTGGTGGCAAACTTTTGAAACTTTTCCAGTTTAGTCTTATGCTTGACTAGATATGGACTCCATGCTGGAGCTGCATACTCCAGGGTTGGTATGACATATGTGGAATACAAAGTTCAGAATGATTCCTTTCACATGTTTCTAAATGCCGTTCTTATGTTGGCCAACCTGGAATATGTGGCTGATGTTATCCTCTAGATAGCTTCTGGGAACAGGGCAAGCGTGAAATCAACCCCTAAGTCTTTCTCTCTCTCTCTGTCTCTGACTCTTGAAGAATTTTATCTTCCAAATGATACCTTGTATCTGGCCTCCTGCAACACCCTACTATGTAAAAATGTACTCCTCATTTCATTACCTTTGCTTGGGTTAAACTCTAATAACCATTTACTCGACCATTCCTTCAGTTTATCCAGGTCCTCTTGAGGCCTCAAGCAGCCCTGTTCTATCTCAATCCTTCTCATAACTTTGGCATCGTCTGTAAACATTGAGAGGAATGAACCTTTACATCAGAAAGATCATTTACGTATATCAGAAACAGGAAAGGTCCGAGTACAGAGCTCTGTGGGACTCCATTGGTGACCACGCCAATCTAAGGTCTCACTCCTCACTATAACTCTCTACTTCCTATTGATTAGGAAGTCCCTTATCCACTGGAGCACCTTACCAGTTACTCCTGCCTGTCTCTCCAGCTTATGTACCAGCCTCTTTTGGAGTACTGTGTCAAAGGATTTTCGACTGTCCAAAAAATGCTTATCTTTCTTCCTCAATCTTTGTCACCTGGTCGAAGAATTTTATTAAGTCAGGTAAGGCAAGATTTACCCTCCCTGAACCCATGTTAACAATGGGTTAACGATGGAAAGTTCCTTCTCTCCAGATGCGTTACTAGGTTTTTTCTCACGATCTTCTCCATCACCTTGCATGGTATACAAGTTAAGGACACTGGCCTGTAGTGTTCCTCTTGTCTGTCACCCTTTTTGTATATTGGGACCACATTACCCAATATCTTTAATATTTCTGGTAGGTCCCCCATCTCCAGTGACCTACTATACACTATGAAAAGTGGCAAGCAAAGTGTCTCTGCACACTCTTTCAATACCTATGCTGAGATTCTGTCTGGACCAACAGCACTTTCTCATATCCAGATCCAACATGTGTCTCTCTTGACTTTATCTCTCATAATTTCGAACCCTTCCAAGGCCGCCTGGTTTACTCTCTCTTAGTGCAGTGACCTCACCTTGTTCTATTGTGAAGTCCTCCTGGAACCTCTTGTTGAATTCTTCACACACCTCTTTGTCTTTCTCTGTATACCTGTCATCGCTTGTACTAAGTTTCATTACCTGTTCTTTCATTGTTGTTTTCCTCCTGATGTGACTGTGGAATAGCTTTGGTTCGGTCTTGGCTTTGTTTGCTATATAATTTTTATTATTTTTCTCTGCTTCTCTTTTCTCACTATCATACTCATTCCTGGTTCTCTGGAATCTCTCTCTGCATTCTGGTGTTCTGTTATTTTGGAAATTCCTCCTCGCCCTTTTGTTCAGTTCCTTTGCTTCCCATATGTGCCCTAATAAACCATGGATTCTAGTTTTGCTTCTCGGATTTTTCTTTTTGGGCCGGGATAAACCTGTTTACTGCCTTTTGACACTTTTGGGTGACATAGTCCATCATATCTTGTACATACTTAGCTCTGAGGTCTGTGTCCCATGGTATTTCCCTTAGGAAACTTCCTATCTCATCATAATTCCCCTTGCGGTATGCCAACATTTTGTTTCCTAGATCATTTTTTGGGGAGATAAATCCTAGCTCTACCAGAAACTCAAAGATCAATACACCGTGACCACTCATTCCCAAGGGTGCTTTCAACTTAACTTCCCTTATATCCCACTCATTTAGGGTAAATATCAAATCGAGCATTGCTGGTTCATCTTCCCCTCTCATTCTTGTTGGTTCCTTGATGTGTTGGCTTAGAAAGTTTCTTGTTGCCACGTCCAGCAGCTTAGTTCTCCATGTATCTGGTCCCCATGTAGGTCTCTCTTCTCCCAATCGAACTTCCCGTGGTTGAAGTCTCTTATGATTAGTAGTCCAGATCCATTCCTGCTAGCAACAGAAGCTGCTCTCTCTATTATGCTAATGGTGACCATGTTGTTTCTATCATATTCCTGTATGGGCCTTCTGTCATTTGGTGTTGGATTATATATGACTACGACTATAATTTTTTGTTCTCCAGTTGCTATGGTACCTCTTATGTAGTCACTGAAATCTTCACAGCCCTGAATAACCATCTCCTCAAAATCCCAGCCTTTTCTTACCAGAAGAGATACACCACTACCTCCTCTTCCTTCTCTCTCTTTCCTCAGAACATAGTAGTCCTGTGGAAACACTGCATATGTTATGTTTTCCGTCAGTTTCGTTTCTGTGAGTGCTAATATGTCTAGGTTTTCTTCTAGTACCCATTCTCCAAGTTCATTTATTATATATGTAATCCCATCTATGTTAGTGTATATTACCATGAGATTCTCTTCTGTCCCTTCTCATGTCCCCTTCTTGGCGAGTGTTCAGCTGATAGAGAGAGCTGTTCCATGGGTGTGAGGATTTGTGAGGTGGATAACAGGGTCTCAGAGGATACTGGAGTGAGAAGTGGGGGATATAGTGAAGCAGGGACAGGGAGGGTATGTGACGAAGGGGGAGGGAAGACAGGGAGGGAAAGGGGGAAGGGGGGGACATGGTGGGAGTAGGGGGACATGGTGGGAGTAGGGGAGGAGTAGCAGGGTGGAAATGGGTTGAGGGGGGGTAGGGAGATTAGGTTGCTGAGCTGAGTGGGAGCATGGAGGGTTCTGGGTAGGTGATTTCTATGCAGAGGAAGGTGGTGGAGTTGCCCTTCCCTCTGGTGTTACTGGTTTGCTGGTTGTGGGTGTCTCCCCCCCCCCTCACCTCTGGATGTTGTGTCGGGGGTTGTGATTTCCTGGTTTTCTCCTCTTGCCCAGCACTTCTTCCTTGCTTCTGCCACCATGGCCCTCTCTTCTCTTGTCATGTCCCTCTGGAGGAATACTTTTTTTAATTTTCCCATATATTGCAGGTGGCTCTTCCTTGTTAGAATCTTCTCCTTTGCAGGCTCATTTGCAAACATTATCTTTAATACACGGTCTCTGTCCTTTTTGTCCCAGCCCAATCTGAAAACCTTCTCATTGCTATGTTCTGCCTCTTCCATCTCTCGCCCCTTTAGTATTTCATTTACTCTCGCTGTGTCCATATCATCCCATTATGTCCTGTTGGAGCCTTCCTGCTCCTTAATACCCACAGCTACCATAGATCTTTTTCTTTCCAGCAGCTGACTAGTGGATCTTGCTGCTTCCTGTGAGGTGGATGCTTTCATGGCTACCTCCCTCACTATGAACATTGCTTCCAAGTTCGTTTTTAGCATTTCTGCAAATGTTGCTTGTACAATGGCATTCCCTTCAAATGTAACACTTCCATCCTCTCTTTGGATGATTATCTGAGCCTCAGCCTTCATATTGACCTCTATGAGGATTTTAATCTCCTCCTTTGTGGCTGTCAGCTCGCTTTGCAGGTTGTTTTTTTATTATTTATTTCCTACATCTCCCTCCTGATTTCCTCCAAAACTTTGGAGAACACTTCCTTCATTTTTTAACATTGACTTTTCTCTGTTCCCTTGTTACCTATCGCTGCCATGTTTGTCCCTGATCCTACTATGTCGTGTCGTGAAAGAGAGAGAGAGAGAAAGAGAGAGAGAGAGAGTGAGTGTGTGAGGGGGTGGAACAGAGAGAAGGGGTAATAAAGAAGGTGAGAGAGAGAGAAAGAGGGTGAGTGAGAGAGAGATCGAGAGAGGTGAGAGGGAGAGAGCGTGGGAGGGCGAAAGTGAGTGATGGAGCAAGAGGGAGAGGGTTGAGAGAGAAAGGGAGAGATAGGGAGAGGGTTGAGTGATGACAGTGTATTAATCAGTGAAAAAATCCACAAGAGTCATGACAAGTATTCGAATCAACATCCAAGAGCATACCAGATGCTGTCTTAATCGACTGACCTACGACATGGTCAAAAGAACTGAAACCAGAAGTTCTACTGAACTTACTTGGATCCTGCAGCCTCTCCGAGACACAAACCAGGATTTTACACAATTCCCCCATGCACTTGAGCTATGTCAATAGGCTGCTCTACTGTACAACCATAAAGGTGTTTTGTATTTAATATACATAGATACACATGAGTCACAGACAAGATTTTGAGATGCTCTATTCTGTCGGGCTGAAAGTCACACCTCTAGAATATTAATGACCACAAAATGACCAATGTCAGGTCGTGTGAAGATGACCTTGTTTATGCTAAGCTCATAATTGCAGGCGGCTAGCCGGAGGTGTCCTTCAAACAAGCCGCTAGTTAAGGTGTGGTCTGATAGATGGCCTGGGACTATCTACTTGTGTGTGTGGGGGGGGGGGATTTGCTACTAGATTTCAAATAAATAAATAAATACCCAGGAAACTGTACTTTCGGGAGCAATAGGAGAGCAAGGCAGAAGACAGCAGCCGAGATAGGCTGTCGGCCGGACAGAGGTGACTCTGCCTGTCAACTTGAGACCATCCCCTCCCCTTCTCTATTCAACTTCCTAGAACCGAGGCAGTCCTTGGTGAGTTGAACATTAAGGTGACTTATTCGTGTTCAAAGTGTTGTGTTGATTATCTTGGGGGCAGACAGCTGTAATGGTTCTCAAAGTTTTGTGTAATGACTCACGTTGTTTAGTAATCCTGACAGAGTGAACCTTCAGTTCGAGTGCTTGAATGATGCTACTTATCATTGCTAAAATATATGTTGGTTAACTTAATTGTTTACATTGTCATTAACTTGGTTCCCTAGAACTTTGTGAGTTGAGGCGACACTGCCTCTGAGTTTACTTATTACATATCCATACCTGGTTAGAGTTGGTACAAGAAACAAGATTATGATACAGATGAAGCATACTAATAATGACCTTTTGATAACATCTTTGAGAATTTTCTGATACAGACTAGTTCCATTCCTTGTCTTGTATGTACAAGTACCTTTGTCCTCTCGGGTACCTGGTAGTCGGGAAATTCAGTTGCGATCAGTTGATTTAATTTGGCATTGTTGGAGACCCACGACTGGAGAGGCATATTGGCTCCCATTAATTCTCGTTTGGCCTCATGGTATATGTTCAACAGTTTACTCTCACTGCTGGTTGTTCCTTGAAAATTATCTACATGCAAGTTTTTACTAATTTCTGTTTTGTTTGGGCTATTGGACTTCTTCAAGTGCATATCTAAGGTAGCTTGAAGCAGAAACGGTGAGGAAGTGGCCCCAAACAAAACAGATGCAAACCTGTAAGTGATTAATTCACTGTTTGGATCGTTAGGATCCTTGTTCCATAGGAACTTTGTGTAGTTCCGGTCTTCTTCTTAGAGACCTACCCTAAGGAAAGCCTTGCTGATGTCGACCGTATATCCGTAAGTCCCAATATGGAACTTTAACAACACGTCGTATAGCCTTTGTCTCAGGCTAGGGCCAGTTTGAAGGCAGTCATTTAACGAAACACTACTCTGCCTCGTCTTAGAGCTGCAAGTAAATACTATCCGCAGTGGGGTAGTAGCAGAATTTTTCAGTACAAGGTGGTGTGGCAGGTAGTGCCCTTCCTTTGGGTTATTATTAGTGACAACTTCCATAAATTTATCTAGTTGCTTCTGTAATATTTCATGATACAACTTCAAGTTCTCAGGCTGTCTTTGTAAGCGCAACACCTGTGATCTTAATTGGTTATGTGCCATAAAATGGTTGACGGGTAGCTGAGGGTGATTCAGCTTCCATGGTAACCTGACCCAGTATTGATTATCTCTGTAGATAAATGAGTCCAGGTATTGTTTGTAAGTCCAGTCGTCATCTGGGCTAGTTTGTTCAGGGACAATGCCGAGAGTTGCCAGGTCCCATAGTTTGTGTACAGGGGGATCAAGCTCATCCTTGGACATGTCTCTGAATTGCAGTGGAGACTGGTCTCTAAGTCATGCAACCATTACTGGGTTGGCAAGTTGGCGGTCTACAGGTGCTGGTTGTTTCAGCCGTAATACTGGGCCTGTTAGCAAATAGCCACCTGCAGATGGTAACAAGCTCATTCCTTGTTTTTCTTCCTTTCCTTTGATAAACTTATGGTAGACATCTAATCCCATAAGGATTCCAATAGTAGTGTAAAGTGCGACTAGAACCGCGCGCACCAGCTGCCAGGTGGCACTCCAGTGAGTGGCACCCGACAGGTGGTTCGCAGGTGTCTAGTCACACAGGGTTTTGGGGGATTTTCCCGGAAGTTTGGCGTGTTTCGGACGCGTGTGAGCGTCCTGTGTTTGGGTATGTGGTCAGGAAAGAGAGTAAGTTATGTTGTTGGATGGCAGGTGGTGCGCGTCGTTGCCGTCGCGGCGCGTCGTTGCCGTCGCAGCGCGTCGTCGTCATCGCGGAGGGTTTGGGAGGGGAATTTCCCGGAAGTTTGGCGCGTGTCGGATGCGGTGAGCAGGTGCAGCCCCTCGCTCTAGACACAAAGGGAATTTCTGGGAAGATGTGGGAATTTCTGGGAAGATGTGGGAATTTCTGGGAAGATGTATGAAAATACAAGGATAAGAGTGGAATATGAGGAAGGAGTTTGTCATAGACTTAATCCTGTGTGATGATGATGATAATAGTTTGATGATCGTGAGTAGAGGATGAGAGGGGATCCAACATAGTGTATATGTTGTTTGGAGAGGGGGGAGAGGAGAACCCCCATACCTGAGAGGAACGCCTGGATGTCCATTAGCTTCCCTACAGGAAGTCGTAAGTGGGAGAGGAGTGTACGAGAGAGCACCCTTCTGCGGAAGTGGGGCCATTTGTCTAAAGGGTTTTCGTTGTCTTCAGAGTGGAGATGTTCGCCCCACGGCGGGTCCTCATACACTGTGGATTCGTTAAGGAGGGGAGCAAAGTACATACGCCAGACCCTCACCTGTCAGCCATCAATCACTCCCACCCCTCATCCCCACCCGCTCCCATACCATCAACCATTGTTCTGTGCATTCCCTTTTAGTATGTGTAAGCTATATCGTAACGTGATCAACATGGTGAGAGCAATAACGAGGGAAAAGTAAACACATTATATAAATTTATTTCTTTATTAAACACTTAAGCGATTTACAGCGATAATAATAATAATAATAATAATAATAATAATAATAATAATAATAATAATAAGACTTCTTCATGGTGGTTTAGCTAGCAGACAGATGGAGAAAGGCTTTCATTCAGTCCATCGAACCTTCCCACCACGCTAGTCAACCAGCCAATCTCTAGAACGGGTTCAGGTAGTAGTCAGACCGATTGGGAGTCATTCATCCACTCCAACGATCCTTCCCGACACGCTAGTCAATCAGTCAATCTGTAGAAAGGGAAAAGGTTATAAGTTTCGCTGTTGTCAATGTTGTAAACATAAATGCAGTCATTATTATGTTCATCATTCAATCCTACATAAAGTATTACTCACCGCAGTATCATCCTAGCCAACTTCGTCACACAGCGATTCACACTCAGCATCACTACCGTTTAAGCAGAATGTTTGCTTACACACAGGCATTTTCATCTGAGCGTAATTGAATTTCAACACTTTTTCATCATTCTTGCGAAAATGACCATATTTAAACGCTGCATCAAAGTGAAGCAGGGCGGCCTCTAAGCCTAGTCTGCAAAAATGATATGCAAAATAAACGGCGTAATTCCCACAGAAGTAACTATTCAAGGATTGAATCCTTTTCTTCATAATATATAGGGTATAGTCTTGGAAGTAAGACATAAACTCTTCGAAATATCTTGAATAAGATCCTGTTGCAGGATTGGCATAGCTGTCTAGTATAACTATCTCGCTTCTACCTTCATCCTTATTTACATAGAATGTTATCCAATGGCCCATTTTATTACGAGAACCAGAGTCCAGAGTGTTCATTATGAACACCACAGGTCTTTTTTTATGTATTTTTATCCTTATTTTCCGTACGTCATCAGCTAGGAAACATCCTAGATAGTCTACCCTAGCACCTAAATTACTTCTGATAGCCACATTTATTTCCAAACAATTAATATTAGTATTTTATCCTCGTGTATCGCAAATAACGCGACGATCCGCGTTAATGCTGATCACACCTGTTGTAGAGCCGTAAACTAGAATGACTTTATTTCTAGCCACTCCGCGTTTAAATTCCAAAGCGATCCGCAGATTACCACTTTTTTCAATCGGGATGGTGTCATCGATATCCTCGGGTTGTAAATTAAAGGCTAGTATGGTTCCACCATTCACATATGTGTCATAAGATAATATATTGTCTATATCGAAGCCTAAGGCTTGTAATGCTGTGTAATACAACTTGGCGCAGTTATGAGGGAAGTCGCACCCAATATTGACAATATTAGTGCTATTCTGCGATATTAATACTTTACTAAGCTCGCAGTTTTCCAAATAAAGCGGGTTGCGATTATATGCACCAGACACCGCCTCCATATCAAGGATGATCATATATAAATGTTCTGGTATAACAGTCCCCCACGGCTGGTCCATTGTTATAGAGCGCTGACCTGTGCCCAATATATACGTTATGTATAAAGTTTTATTAAAAGTATACGTAATAGGAGAGTTGTTCTGCACCATGGCTTTATTAATGGCTACTAATCCTTCAGGGTATGGCATTACCCGATCCACCCATAGACGTGTAGACTTGATATTATATTTAAAATTAGCGTGTACATTATCGCTGAGTATAAGCCACTTATCAGGTTGAAGTTCGAGCCTCACCCTGATGTCCACATTATCCAAAACGTATTCACTAACGGATGTGACATCCAGCATTAGTTTAAAACAAGTATTCACACCACTCGTTTTCATATCAGTCATCCGCTGCGTCTCACTAGTCGAGGCATTAGTGAAATAACCAGCTTCAATTTTACCAGGATCGACTCGGTTAAAAAACTGTGACAGTTTATAATAGCGGTTAGCCTTACACCCAGAAATCGTAGATAATAACTTTACGTATGACCAGAATGAGAATAATGAGCTGGTTTCAACTACTGTTTCGTTTAAATACACAATAGCGGATTTGAATAGAGTTTGCGATAATCCATTCACCAACGATGCGTTTTTAGCATCTCCTAAAGGCGTTATTCCATCTTCTTCGGTTAGATCAATAGTCAACTCCAAAGCTATAGATGATAAATCCACCAGTTGACCATTCACTCCTTTGATGATGAATTCCAGATAAGTGTCTGTAAACTTATTATTGACCCCAGAATTCACAGGTAATACATCCACCGTTTGTCTGCTGGCAATTGTTGATTCTACCAATCGAGGGGAAAATACTTCAGGAAAGGCTTCACTAACAGCAGCTGTATAGTGTTCTAATGGCACCTGGAGGCCCAGAGCGTTATATCCGGCCATGTTCGCGCTTTAGACAACACCAACCGAGTGAGAAGAAGTTATGACAACACATCATTATATTTCGCTTTAGTAAAACGTTTGATGTTTACTAATTTTTTTGTTTGTTTATTCTTTTTCTGCACTCTTCCGCCTATCATTTGCTTCCCCACTCCTTTCAATGTTTCAATTCCGCGTTTCTTAAGAGATTGTTTGAAAGTTTGTTTGTCATTATTAATATCGTCTAGTACGTTCTGCCCCAAGCTAAGCGCAGCCGGGGCCAGAGTCCTCATGATAAAGGGCGCTGCTCGACTCGCTATACCGCTTAAAAAGGAAAATATTCCTCCTCCTCGCGTATAACGTCTACTGCTGTTGAAAATCCGTATATCATCAGTCCCACCACCTCTAGGAGGGGTTAACAGAATGTATAATTCCTCAACAGAGGGAGGAATAAAGTGGACACGCATTTCTCCGCTTGTTTCAGACGAATGAGGAGTGTCGGGAAAGCATTGGTGTTATATACCTCCTGCAACGGGGCGTACATGCAAGACTGCTATGGTGCACCCACGTTCATCAAAATGTATTGGGTTACCATCTTGATCCCTAATAGTGATGCTGACGCTATCTATCATGTTAGTGTTAAGACGCACATATAGTTTTTTATTGTTGCTGTTATCACTTCCATTTAGGGAGATTACATCCAAAATATTTACAGACTGGTTTCCATATCTAGTAGAAGAGATTCTATCGCAATAAACACACAGAATATCAACTCCTCCTCTAGGCATTGGCGGGAATAGACATGTGTTAACTACACTCGAGGCATACTGACGTTTTGCGAATATGTCATATTCTATTTCTGGAACTACGCCCAACACTTTCCCAAAAGCGGTTCCAAATGATAATGTAACTCTACTGATGTTTTTATGCCCCGTTGCAGAGCTAATATTCTCATCACTAATCACAGTAGTGAACTTGTTTCGATTGGAGGAAGAATCATATTTAATAAAATGCGTTCCATATTTAGCTGAAAATTGTTTTAATGACTTTCCTAAAAAACTCAGTTTAGCACTACTTGAAAATATGGCCTCTATTTCTGTATTAATCGTGGTATTAATTTCTTTTATAGTTCCAGCTAAAACATCAGATGATAATAAATGCTTTGAATGCAAGTATTTCCCCTCGCTCACTTCCTCATACGTAACGCCTACACGTATATATGCCTCAGGATTATCACGCTTAATAACGTAAATTGAAGTGGGGAGGAGTAATTTTTGTAGACACATTTCATAACTCCTCCTGGGATCTAATTCTAGCTGGTTAAACAATCGATTTTGGAAAGATGCGGGGATGTTATTGGGGAATAAATGCGTATCTGATACGCTGGTGGCGTATATCACGTGAGTGTCCATCGCTCTATCTCCTTAGACTGCTTTTTGTCTAGTAAAGCCATCTACACATTTCACGCTCATTTATATACACTCACCTGTTAATATACGATCCAGGAAGCTTTCCTTTTACTGTGAGGATCAATCTTGACAGTTGCCTTTCTCTTAACAGACGGAGGTTCATACACTTGACTGCTTGCCGTAGTATTACGGAATAAATCTCGCGATGTAGATGTTAGTGTGAAAAACAGTTGAGCAATGGGGAGTTTATCCGGTAAAAAAACAGATTTAAGCACAGTCATTTTATGTATAATGTCATTAATTATATGTATGCCAGATACTGGAGCCAATACATTTCCATTCAGATCCCAACGAACGATTCCGGTGGCATCATAATGGTTTAGCAAGGATCTTGCATATTCGTGATCTCTCACTTTCAACTTCAAATCTATTAAATGTTTTATGGAAGGGTTGGTATGCAGCTGAGGAGGAGGAGGTGGTTTGACAGTAAGATGACGAGCAACCGCTTTCACAGTGGGGTAAGCAGGGCTGTGTGCAGCTTTCAGGTTGTCCACTATTTTACGCGGTACGAGATAAAAGGCTTTCATTTTACTTACTTACTGAACAACCGTGAAATTAAACTAGCCGCAATCGGTAAAATAATCGATAAAATACTGCCTCCTCGTTTGCTGGTTAATATCCGTTTCTTAGTTGTCACAGAAGGTTTCTTACAGGCTAGTGACCGAATAAGCAATTTATATTTTTTCAACTTTTTAACGACCTTGTCAGGCACGGGCAATTTTTTTTTTAAAAAGTTATTAAAAATTTCTGATAAACAATTTATATGTGGTTTCTTCAATTTTTCAATCAACTGCTTTCTCGAGGAATACTGAAGTTTTGATAATAGTTGGATCAATTCCTTGTATTTATAAACTAAGGGCTTCTTCATTATAAATGTAATATCTCAGCAGCATCAATCCATTGATCGAATGATCGATCATAACCTGCGTACCTAACTTTATACTGGAGTTTGCCAGAGACTCTGCGTTGTCCCAATACCTTCTCAATATTAAAGGTTTGAGGCAAATGTGTTGGTGTTAATTCTTGTTTATAGAAGCCACCATCAATTTCTTCCCCATTCAGATCTTTTAGAAAGTATAAAGGGATGTGTTGTCTCCGATCAATACGTGTAACTGTAAAGATCTCTTGGGTGTTCTGCTGCTTAAACCCTTTCTTAAACTTGGAAATGCGATCAGATAGCGTGATGCATACTGTATCACCAACACTCAATCGAGGAATGACAGCTCTCTTTGATTTGCTCGGGCTTTTATACATTAAATCAAATTGTTTGGCGTGTTCGCTGGGCGAGGATAGAGCGTGCACCTCCGCAGGTGTCTTCCCCTTCAATCCTCTGTGTGGGGTTAAATTATATGTTTTCACAATATCTGGTAGAGCCTGCATGTATTTTAAAGTGTTGCGCGCCGTCATAAACTTGTAAAGTTTACCTTTTAAAGTACGTATGAACCGCTCAGCGATTGAAGCTTTAGTCTCCTGAGAAAATACGCTATATAACTGTACTTTCCTTGCTGCCAGCATTTTTTTCATAGTGGCGTTATAAAATTCTACACCTCGATCAGAATTAATTTTACGCACTCCCTGAGAATGAGGTGAATCTAGAATTAAAGCTAGAGCATTAGTGGTGCTTTTCCCATCCTTAGCGCGTAAGGGTACTACTTGGGCGTACCTGGAGAAAATATTTACGGTTACGAGTAAATATTTCACTCCATCATTATGTTTGTCCAATAAACTCATCTCGGCCAAGTCTATAGCTTGAAATAGTCGTGGTTTAGGGCTTAACACCCGACGCCGAGGGAATTTATGCGGCTGTAAATAATGCAACGTATAGGAGTCAGAGCTTTTCAGATAGTCCTTTACATCGGCTAGAGTTATACTAGAGTTAATTAATTTGGCGGCCTTATACAATCTCTGTACCTCTCCAAGCCCTCCGCTAGATGAGGGGTCGTTATATACTCGTTCCAGCACATCTTTCTTGCTCACCATTGGTAAACTATCTCATAGGGCGGTTCGTGAACAATATTACCGCGTAATGTTATCGTAGATGGAGTGTTCGAGCCCAGATCTACTAGCAAATAGCCGTAGGGTTGGCTAATAACTTGCTTATATATCTCTACAAATTTCTTTGAATCCACTTTCCCAAATATTTGTCGTCCGAGTGTTTCAATTTGTGACAGGTCTCGTGATTTAACCAATATTAAATGAGAAGCATTTAAACTAATATTCCTAGAATATTTACCAGGAAAAAATATATTTTGAGTAATCAATATGACGGAAACCGTGAAATGTCTGCCCCTAGTAAACATGTCTGATACGATTTTTGAATTCGCAGACTCTGTAAAAAGGTCGTCGTAGATTACTAAGATATGCGAGTCATTATCTACTCGCTCTTCCACAGGATCAATAATGGTTGAATGCTCGATCAGCTTCCCTTTAATTTGTGGATCTGATCGTAATTCAGAGTAACCTCCTCCGCATATGATTATTGAGGAGAACTTGTGTTGATACTTCCTTACAAGTTTACTGCACAAGTAGGATTTTCCGCTGTTTGAATAACCAGCAATAATAACACGAGATGGTTCTCTGAAAATATCTAGATGTTCCGCATGGATTATATCATAGGAACTATCCATGATTAATGCTTCGTTAAGACTGCTAAAAACTAAGGAACTGAGGTGGTATTTATACATACATAGTCATTTACAGGTGTTTATTCACATATTTTATGTACAGCAACATCATTTTTAAAACTAAACATAGTTCTTACAGTTCACAAACAATAATATTAAACATCCTATTCATTTAGTATACAAAGTTCTAGTCATATGAGACATCCATCTTAATACTAGCTAACAATTGTACAACATAAAATCTAGCGAGGGTTGAATAGTTTCTGAGCTGTACCATCGCGTTTGCTCCAGGGACGGAATATTGGGTAGAGTCTCTGTGCTTGCTCTACTTCCTCCTCCTCCATAATCACTTCTTCCATCTCCTCCTCCTCTCCCACTTCTACATCCATCTCATCATCATTGTTATTGGGAATATCAGGATGACCATACGCTAGGGACTGTGTGGGGCTTAAAATGTAGCGTTTATCGTCAAATGCTGACAATCCTCTGCAGGTACTGCGACATGTACAAATCTTTCCTTGCACGTTGCGTATAGATCTCGACACATACCTGATTGAAGTGTTTGTTTCAAGAGGGTGTTGAAATGAGTCATGTGAGAGTTTCTCTTGTAGATGGTATGGTACGCCCTTACACTTACAAGTGTGCTCCCCATCATGTGTGGTGAACGAATATGTTTTAGGTCTGAGAGCAATTAACTGGTTAATAATCTTAGAGCCTATTTCAGACTTGAGCAATCCTAGTTCACCTTCTCGCGCTTTAGAGTAGGATGGATATGTGTCATTAAAATTACTAAAATCCATACAGTCGAAGAGAGGAGACTTATTCAACTCTTCAAACACATCCTGACAGTCCAGTTTAATGATGAAAGAGTCTGTGTCTGTATATAACAGACTCGCTTTATCCCCATACGCAGGTTTGACAACATCATACCAGAACTCATAGACTTGCCTCTTAGCAATTTGAAGTATATGATAACCCAGATAGGTAGGAGTGTTGACTAGGAGAGACTTCTGCTTGATAGTACATATCACACGATCCTTACTTAACAAAAGACTCCGCTTGAAGAATGGGTTTCGAGCATGTTTCAGGAAATGACTACGATCTGTGACCAAATAGTGTTTGTTCCCATATTTAGATACATCTGTGAGACTCTTTCCATATATAGAAATTGATACGAGTTTGAAAGCCATTTTTTTTTATCGCGCATTTGGTACTGGCACGTTCACGAACATTGGTTTCAATGAAGTCTTTAAGGTAACTCTCCTGCTCGAATTCGTAGATGTCGTGAACTTTAGCTACTTCTAATCGAATGCGCATGAGCAACTGTAACAAGTCCAGACTAACCAGGTAGTCTTTCTGAGGAAGATGAGAAGCAATTAATTTAGTGGTGTTTTTAGGCAGCCCACGACTTTCTTCTGTAAGAATATTCTTACTGTAGGGTGAAATGTGTTCCTCAGTAATGCAAGTATGTGAAAGAACAAGGGGCAGTTCATCTGTATACCTAGCTACCTCAGGTCGGACCTGCAGTGTATCACACAACACCCAATATCCCTTGGACCCGTCACATGGGATATTCTCCAAACCTTGCTCCAGCAGTACGTCACGCTCATTGTGTGTCAGTTTCCGAATCCCACCACGAGGGAGCAGTTCAGTCATACACGCCCCGTAAAGACTATGAAAATCTAAGTAAATGATGTAGCTACTATCTTCCCCTAGATCTAAGTCTGTGTGCCTGTTCTCCACATTCGTGTACTGTCTCGTCACACTGGTGAACCCACCTCGGAGATTCCGTCGAAGTAAATCATATAACAATGGGTCTGACACAACATCAAGTTGAACTTTCGATTTAAGCAAGAACGCATCCCAAGCAAATGAGGGTAAAGAAATGTAGTGTGAAATGTCTAATTTGTAGAGAGCAAGCATGGTGTCTCGCCAGACTGTGAACACATCCGCTAGCAAACCTGTGTCCACTTTGAGGTAAAGGAGCAGATACTCCCCTATGTTACGACATTTAGCCGAATCAAAAATTTCTAAGGCTTGTTTATAATCTGTTTCTGACAACTCTTCGTCTTTTAGTGTATTGTAAAACTTATCACGAGAAGGGAGTTGTGGTTCATCTAACTTACTCATAGAGGATAAATAATCATAGCAGAATGATTGTTTACCCTTGAGCAGTTTTGGGATGGCCGCTTTATTTACCCCTTTTAACATAGCCAAAGTGAATGTGGTAGGTTTCCCACTATCGATGTGATCCTTGACTATTCTTCCTAGCGAGCCGTTGAGAAGGGCTAAACTATCCAAAAATCTTAAGTTGTTCACATCAACTTTCATAAATTTAAATCCATCCTTAGCTAATATATCTATTTCACTTCCTGGTCTATCTCTCATCTCGTTTAGGATTACTCCTAAATCATAGGAAGCGTTGTGTGAAAAAGTGTATAGGAACTTGTATGAATTTATACACTGCAAATTACATCTATCACAGTAAGCTGCTTGATAATTGTGGAATCTTACTGTGTGGTCGTGATGACGGACTTTGATTACATCTTCTCCGTTAAAAGGTACATCACAGAGTTCACAAGCAGTTTTTGTCAGTTTTCAAAATATGTGATATGTAGGAAATTTGACTCTTGAACATGATTTTTTAACCGTATTCTGACTCTCTGCACCCTATTTTCATTTTCAAAATACGAATTTATATTCCGAAAATATGCCAATTACTGAAAACAGTGAAGGGTCATATTTAGCCCTATCCCCCCCCTGCAGATTTCAAAATTTCTGAAATGTTGGAAATTTGACTCTTGAGCGTAATTTTTGAACCGAATTCTGACTCTATGCACCTATTTTCATTTTCAAATTACGATTTTTATACCGAAAATATGCCAATTACTGTAAACGCGGATGGGTCATATTTTGGCCAAACCCCCCTGCATTTTTCAAAATATCTGAAATGTGCGAAATTTGGTTCCTGAGCATGATTTTTGAGCCGAATTCCGATTCCCTACAAATATTTTTTTTTTTATATTATGATTTATATACCGAAAATATGCCAATTACTGGAAACGGGGATGGGTCATATTTTTTGCTCAAACCCCCTGCAGTTTTCAAAATATCTGAAATGTGGGAAATTTGATTCCTGAACGGGATTTTGGAGCTGGATTCTGACTCTTTGCACCTATTTTCATTTTCAATATTCGAATTTTTATACCGAAATCATGCCAATTACTGTAAAAGGGGATGGATCATATTTTGCCCAAACCCCCCCTGCAGTTTTCAAAATATCTGAAGTGTTGGAAATTTCACTCCAGAGTGTGGTTTTTGAGCCAAATTCTGACTCTCTGCACCTATTTTATTTTCCAACTTATGACTTTATACGGAAATATTCCACTTACTGTAAACAGCAATGGGCCATTTTTTCCCAAACCCCCCTGCAGTTTTCAACATGTCAGAAATGTGGGAAATTTGAGTCCAGAATGTGATTTTTGAGTCGAATTCTGACTCTCTGCACCTATTTTAATTTAAGTTTAACAGCTTCCTATACCGAAAATATACCAGTTACTGAAAAATGCATAGAGTCATGTTTTGCGCAAACCCCCCCCCCCTGCCGTTTTCAAAATATCTGAAATGAAGGAAATTTGACTCTCGAGCCTTATTTTTTAATCTAATTCTGACTCTCTGCACCTATTTTCATTTTCATGTTTTGATTTATATACTCAAAATATGCCAATTACTTTAAACGGGGATTGGTCATATTTTGCCCAAACCTCTTGCAGTTTTCAAAATATCTGATATGTGGGAAATTTGACACTTGAACGTGATTTTTGAGCCGAGTTCTGACTCTCTGCACCTTTTTTTCATTTCCAAATTTTATATTTTTATACCGAAAATATGCCAATTACTGAAAACGGCAAAGGGTCATATTTTGCCCCATCCCTATTGCAGCTTTCAAAATATCTGAAATGTTGGAAATTTGACTCCTGAACGTGAATTTTGAGCCGAATTCTGACTCTCTGCACCTATTTTAATTTTCAAATAAGGGATTTATACCGAAAATATGGCAATTACTTAAAAGGGCAATGGGTCATATTTTGCCCAAACCTACTGCAGTTTTAAAAATATCTGAAATGTGGGAAACTTGACTCCCAAGCTTGATTTTTTAACCGAATTCTAACTCTCTGCAACTATTTTTATTTTCAAATTACCACTTTTTATACCGAAAATATGCCAATTACTGTAAACTGGGATGGGTCATATTATGCCACAACCTCCATGCAGTTTTCAAAATATCTGAAATATTGGAAATTTTACTTCTGAGCGTGATTTTGAGCCGAATTCTGACACTTTGCACATATTTTCAATTAAAAATAACGGTTTTTATACCGAAAAAATGCCAATTACTTAAAACGGCAGAGGGTCATATTTTGCCACCCCCCCCCCCTGCAGTTTTCAAAATATCTGAAATAGGGGAATTTTGACTCTGGGCCATATTTTTTAATCGAAATCTGACTCTCTGCACAAATTTTTGTTTTCAATTTACGACTTTTTATACCGAAAATATGCCAATTAGTGAAACGGCGATGGGTCATTTTTGCCCA
This sequence comes from Procambarus clarkii, assembly GCF_040958095.1. NCBI lineage: Eukaryota > Metazoa > Arthropoda > Malacostraca > Decapoda > Cambaridae > Procambarus > Procambarus clarkii. Next base: position 13,145,997 of record NC_091150.1, read on the forward strand.
AACCCTTTGCAGTTTTCAAAACATCTGATATATGGGAAATTTGACTCCAGAGCGTGATTTTTGAGCCGAATTCTGACTCTGCCTCTTTTTTCATTTTCGAATTACGACTTTTTATACCGAAAATATGCCAATTACTGTAAACGCAGATGAGTCATATTTTGCCCAAACCCCCCTGCAATTTTCCAAATATCTGAAATGAGGGAAATTTGACTCCTGAGCATGATTTTTGAGCCGAATTCATAATTTCTGCAACTATTTTAATTTTCATATAAAGATTTATATACCGAAAATATGCCAATTACTGTCATCGGGGATGGGTCATATTTTGCCCAAACCCCCTGCAGTTTTCAAAATATTTGATATGTGAGAAATTTGACTCCTGAGCTTGATTTTTGAGCCGAATTTTGACTCTCTGCACCCTATTTTCATTTTAAAATATCGAATTTTATACCGAAAATATGCCAATTACTGTAAACAGGGATGGGTCATATTTTGCCCCATCCCACTTGCAGTTTAAAAAATATCTTAAATGTGGACAATTTGACTCTTGTGCGTGATTTCTGAGCCAAATTCTGACTCTCTGCACCTTTCTTCATTTTGAATATTCGAATTTTTATACCGAAAATATGCCAATTAATGTAAACGAGGATAGGTCATATTTTGCCCAAACCGCCCTGCAGTTTTAAAAATATCTGAAATGTGGGAAATTTGATTGCTGAGCCTGATTTTTTTAACCGAATTCTGACTCTTTGCAACTATTTTCATTTTAATATAACGGTTTTTATACCGAAAATATGCCAACTACTGAAAACGGCAATGGGTAATATTTTGCCCAAAACCCCCCGGCAGTTTGAAAAATATCTGAAATGTGGAAAATTTAACTCCCGAGCCTGATTTTTTAACCGAATTCTGACTCTCTGCACCTATTTTCATTTTCACATTACGACATTTTATATCGAAAATATGCCAATTACTTTAAACATGGATAGGTCATATTTTGCCCAATCCTCCCTGCAATTATTTTCAAAATATCTGATATGAGGGAAATTTGACTCCTGAGCATGATTTTTGAGCCGAATACCGAATCTCTGCACCTATTAACGTTTTCAAATTAAGATTTATATACCAAAAATATGCCAATTACTGTAAACGGGCATGGGTCATATTTTGCCCAAACCCCCTGCAATTTTCAAAATATCTGAAATGTGGGAAATTTTACTTCTGAACGTGATTTTTGAGCCGAATTCTGACTCTCTGTACCATATTCTCATTTCCAAATTACGATTTTTTATACCAAAAATATGCTAATTACTGTAAACGGGGGGTGGGGTCATATTTCCCCTCCCCCTGCAATTTTCAAAATATCAGAAATATGGGAAATTTGACTCCTGAGCCTGATTTTTGATCCGAATTCTGACTCTCTGCAGCTTTTTTCATTTTCATAAAACGGCTTTTTATACCGAAAATATGCCAAGTACTATATACAGCATTGGGTCATATTTTGCCCAAACTCCCATGCAGTTTTCAAAATATCTGAAATGTAGGAAATTTGACTCCCGAGCCTTATTTTTTAATCAAATTCTGACTCTCTGCACCTATTTTCATTTTCATGTTATGATTTATATACTCAAAATATGCCAATTACTTTAAACGGGGATTGGTCATAATTTGCCCAAACCTCGTGCAGTTTTCAAAATATCTGATATGTGGGAAATTTGACACTTGAACGTGATTTTTGAGCCGAGTTCTGACTCTCTGCACTATTTTTTTCATTTCCAAATTTTAAATTTTTTTACCGAAAATATGTCAATTACTGAAAATAGCAAAGGGTCATATTTTGCCCCATCCCTATTGCAGCTTTCAAAATATCTGAAATGTTGGAAATTTGACTCCTGAACGTGAATTTTGAGCCGAATTCTGACTCTCTGCACCTATTTTAATTTTCAAATAAGGAATTTATACCGAAAATATGCCAATTACTTGAATGGGCAATGAGTCCAACCCGTTCTCACACAAGACAGCACATATATGACTTAATGCTTAAAGTCAATATGTTGAATATGAATTAGTAAATATGTGATATATTCCCAGTTACTTTTTTTACCAAGGCCCAAACTCTTCCTCACGTACCAATTTACGTGTCACAGTACCCGTCCGTCAACATAGATAGCAGAATATTCGTGATTGGTTCAATTATAAGGAAAATTGTAGTTTTCAGGTCCCACATGGGTTGTGAAATTTACCTACTGTTGTCCATGCTCTTATAATATTACAGATCAGCTATATCCTATTGAAGGCTCGTAGTTTTGTTTTGAGAAATATTAGTTGTTCTTAGTAAATTATAATAAGCACTATAAATTATTACATAGAATAACAGTGCTTCACCAATCAATATTATATACCATAGTTTGGCTTTAAAAATCTTTAAAGAATGTTTTGTAGGAACGCTAACAGAAAACGATGTTACATTTGAATGTCTATGGGGTAAACTACTGCAAACAGGACGGTATTGTGTCTACTATACCAACTATAGCTAGGATGGGTATATTGTCACCTACCGCCTGTTAGGTGGGAAAGGGGTCCAATACCACCCACAGGATGGGTATGAGGGTCACATCCACCCACAGGATGAGTATGGGGATCACATCCACCCACAGGAAGGGTATGGGGTCCAATACCACCCACAGGATGAGTATGGCGTCCACTACAACCCACAGGATGGGTATGGGGCTCCAACCACCCATAGAATGGGTATGGGGCTCCAACCACAAATAAAATGGGTATAGGGTCCAATAATACCCACTGGATGTTTAAGGCGTCCATTGCCGCGCGTCGAGCTCGAAAACCGCAGCATTCATCTCAGAACCATGCCTATTTCACACAGATTCCTTAATAAACGTAAGAGTTTTATATGTCACAAGAAAGATAGAAATATAAGCTTCATTCTAAATACCTTACCATGGGCATATTTAAATTTAAAGCGAAGATACGTGTACTTTTATAATAGCCGAGCTTTAACCCCGGACAGATTGATCGACCGAGCAACTCTCTCTCAGAACAATGTTTATTTCACGTGAATTCGTTAATAAACATATATGTTTTATATGTCTCAAGAAAGGCAGACATATAAGCTTCACTTTAAACACTTTACCATAGACATATTTAAAGTTCTAATGAAGATACATGTATTTTAAAAATTACGGAGCTCCCACCCCGTACAGACTGAACGACAGAGCAACTCTCTCTCAGATCAATGTTTATTTCACGTAAATTCGTTAATAAACACAAATGTTTTATATGTCTTAAGCAAGATAGAAATAAGAGCTTCATTTTCAATACATTACAATAGACATATTTATAGCTCAAGTGAAGATACATATGTTTTTATAGTAGCGCTCAGTAGCTTGTCGGGCATGGAGTGCAGACGCCTACGCACTTGCCGATATATTGTATAATTATCAAAGATACGCTAATAAAGCCTAAAATCTTATATGCCTCCAGAAAGACCGAGATATGAACATTATTATGATTTCACCAAATGAAATATATCATGTTCGAGAACAAAGATATATCAATTTTAAATTAAGTTTCGACTCTTGCTCGGGCGAGAGAGAGGGAGCGACTCTCGCCCCATCTATTGGAGATTCTGTCCACTAAAGACCCAAAGCTACTCAAACCCTCCTAGCATTATTTAAGTAATGAAGTAATATGGTATATTTACTATAATGTGGGTGCTGAATGCAGAACATGAGAAAACATATATTTACTCCAAACTAATATAATTTCATTATGAAATAAGTAAATAAGTAGCATCAAAGGAAGTCGACGGTCCAAGCGTCAATGTTGTGGAACGACTTATCCAAGCTATATCGTTGTTTGGAAAGTGTTTGTTGGCATATCCAGTTGTCGCACTTCTCTGCACAAATTATCACAAATTTAAATTATGATGTTAACAAGTAGAATACGTATTTTTAATAAAATCTAACATAGCTAGCCAGAAAACATTTAACATTTATTAAAAAAATATATGTTTGGAAGTTAAATCGACTTCATAGGACAATAGTGTTGTTATATATACTCGTTATTCGTTGACATGCGTTCGCTACTTAAACTACCATGTACTGTACTTATGTGAAATCTCCCATGTCTCTTCGCTCATCTCACCGAACCCTACAGGCTCTGTGATATATTGCTTAATTAATTGAGATTCACAAATAAAGCTTATAATTGTATATGTTATCAAAAAGGCAGAGCTTATTTTAGTTAATTTATTATGCACCCCATACCCATCCTATGGGCGATAGTGGAGTGTTACAGAGGCGCATAATGGGCTCAGGGACTGAGCCCCACAATTCATATAGCCAAGGAAGTTATAATCTTGATAAGCTAGTTACAAAAGTCAATGCATATTGTCACATCAACAATGGGCTCGAGACCGACCACAAGTACAGTTTATAATTTAAGCAACTGACATAGCAATGTGTTCATTGCTGTCTTCTTTTATGTGCTAGCCATATGCTGTATTGTGACTACCAATTTTTGTCAACTACCATTCAAGCTGTCATTGCAATCAATCTTATATTGTTTCTGCTGTATTGTGCCTACCAATTTGTTGTCAACTACCATTTTAAGCTGTCATTGCAATCAATCATAGCTACCTATGTGCTTTAATATACTGTACCTATAATTTTCTCTCATCTTTTTTTTTTTTTCATTCCATGTAATCTGTTATCATTTTTTTGTCTATAAATTTTGCAAGTATTTACCTCCTTAAAATTTTCTTAGATTAAGGACCTGCCCGAAACGCTGCGCGTGCTAGTGGCTTTACAAGACTGTAATTACCATATTTGTATCCTCACATTCCTTATGTACATTCTTGTATATGCATAAATAAATAAATAAATAAATAAACATATATGGAGGGCTAGTGTCACAATTGATTTGTTTATCCTACACATAACCCCCTCTCCCCCATCCAATGGGCAGCGGTGGATAGGTTATAATCAAGTCGTTTTTTGCGTTTTATTCAGAGATTAGATCTTATTGGGTGAGGAAAGATATTCATATTTTAAAGAAGACTTCTTGGCTGATGCTCTCCATTGATGGAAAATATACAACCTTTTGAAAATCAATGTTAGTTTGATCTAATATTGTAATTAACGCAGTTACCTGATGTTAT